>NW_026020379.1:2513447-2790947 GCF_900185275.1 Solanum verrucosum
CTTCAGTCACAAATTAGGCCGGACCCAGTTCTTGATGCTTCGATCTTTTAGGGACTACATTACCCCTTCCCTTGAAACCACATTCCCTAAAAAGGCAACTGAATTCCCAACCAAACTCACACTTCGAAAATTAGCATATAATTTATGTTTTTCCAAGGACCCCTAAAACAATACGAAGATGGTTGGCATGCTCTTCTTTGCTCTTATAGAATAAACGAAAATGTTGTCAATAAAGACTATAAAAAAAGAATATAGTAATGGCTAAACACACAATTAATCAAACTCTTCAAGGCTACAGGCGCATTGGTCAACCCAAACGACATTTCTAAAAACTCATAGTGCCCATAATGGGTCCCTAAATGTCATTTTTGGTACATCCTCAAGCCTAATTTCAGCTTATGGTAACCAGGACTTATGTCAATCTTAGAGAAAATTGATGCACCCTACAACTGGTCAAAAAGATCATCTATTAGAGGTAACAGATACTTATTCGAGATGGTGATTCTATTCAACTAATGATAGTCTATGCGCATCCTCATACTACCATCCTTCTTCTTAACAAACAAGACAGGAGCAAATTGGTAGGAAACACTTCCTTAAATTTAGACACTACATGAATAGACTCAACAGAGGGATACTCAACATCTATATCCCGAATATGAGTCAAATATGCCAAACACCCCTGCCCCACAAGTTTTCTAGCCCGAAAGAAAGACATGACCTTAGATGGCTTAGGCTTGTGCACCCCTTCCCACTCTACCTTTTCCCTACCCGGGATCTTTAGAGTCACAGACTTAGTATTACAACTAAGCACACATAATAGGGGGACAACCAAGTCATGCCTAAGATTATATCAAAGTCTGTTATATCTAGAATAACCAAATCTGCCCAGTCTGATAACCCATAAGCAGAACAGGACAAGCACGATATACATAGGTGACTATGACCGACTCTCCAATTGGGGTTGAAACATGGATGGGGCATCAAGTACATCAGAATTCACATAAAATCCCAACGTAAAATGAACTAATACATATGAATAAGTAGAACCCGGATAAAGCAACACAGTAGCCATTTAGTAACAGACAAGAATAGTACATGTGATCACCGCATCAGATGTCTCCGCCTCAGTCTAGCCCTGAAAGGCATAACACTCAGCCATTTCATCTTGACGGACAACCTCCTTGCATGGTTGCACTGCTCCTCTACCCGCATTACCATTTCCCCGGCCTCCATGACCTCGATGATTACCTCTTCACCTACCTTGTGGACGTCATCTGCCATTATTACTATTGCCCACGGGTACCACTACTCTATTCTACTACTACATGGGTTCAAACATGTGCGGATGTGGACAATATCTCCTTATATGCCCAAGTACTCCACAATTGTAACAACTGCGATCAAAATATGGCCTGATGTCGACCGAAGGTGCAGTTCGCTGGCTATCCTGAATAAAGTTCTATTGTGGAGTTCCCGAGTAACAACCTGTAGAAGCGTGCATGGTTGGTTGCAATTGACGACCTACCTGAACCTCTGGAGTAAGAACCATGCAGGTTACCTGTGCTCTTGGGCTTCTTAGCCAAAGCCTTAACCTGCCCATCATGTTGAACTCCCTTCACTTTCTTCAAAAGTATGTCACCTCGTTAAAACTTTTTTCCTGCAGAAGCCATATGAACAGATAACACATGTAATTCGGGGTTCAATCCCTTGACGAATAGACGAATCCTCTCCTCCTCAGTAGTTACCAACTGTGTAGCATATCTTGACAAGACATGCAACTTAGCCTCGTAAAAAGCTACAATCATACCACCCTATTCCAAAGCCATAAACTCAACCTTCTTGCGATCCCTAAAAGTCCCACGCACATATTTTTCCAAAAACAAAGCATGGAACTATGTCCAAGTGAGTAGGGGTAAGACCTTCTATCTACATTCCACATAGGCTCTCCACCACTGCTTTGCTTCACCTTGAAGCTGGAAGGTCATGAAGTCTACTCAATGCTGATGTACAATACCTAAATTGTGAAGCCTCTCATAGCAATCCGAAATGAACTCATAAGCGTCCTCACTCTTAGAACCATGGAACACAGGCGGCTTCAGCTTCAGAAACTTAGTCAACATATCGTGCTCAGTACCAGTTATCTTAGGACCCAATAGGGGACAGAAAAGGCATCAGTGCCTAATGCTCCATTAACCTTGGGAACAATATCAATAATAGGAGGATTGGTTGGGCGTTGAGTCGCTTGCACAGTGGAAAGGACTCCAGGGCCAACCAATCCCTTTAGAAAAGTCATGATCTACAAGCTAACACTGTGTCTAAGCGAGGAATACCTACAGTTTCAGCCTGTACCTCATCCTCTGCTCTAACATCCTCCCCTTTTTTATTTCAACATTCTTTTGTACCTATTTTTGGGGAGTTGGAGAGGCCTCTTCCCTAGGACCATTTTCAATTGGGGCTCTACTCCAGGAGGGTGCTACCCTTTATCAATCGCTACCCCTTCTTCTTTCTCTACCCTGATTCGATCGCGACCTCTTGGTGCGGGCTCCTCAGTTTTCCCATTGATACGGGCTACGGGCCTGACGTGGTTGTATTACGTATTAACCATTTCCAGATAGAAGAGTGAAAGAAAATTAGATACCAATTTGGATCGACAGATACCAATTGGAATCATGTCATAGCACGAAGAGAGAAAAGGACAGAGAGATTTCCTAAAGTTCTGTAGCCTCTCGAAGAAAAGTAAAGACATCTCCATACCGTTCTGTAAGACTCTACTAGACTCATTTTGGTACAACGAGATCAACAAACCTAGAGCTTTGATAAGAATTTTGTAACGACCCAGCCCGTCGTGATTGGCACCCACACTAACTCTTTGGTGGGAGAACCATTACTAAAACCCAGCTAAGCTACTTAACAAAAAACTAAACATTTAAAGAAACGGAAGCAGGTTTAAATGTTGGATAGGAATGGAGTAGCGATAAACTCCAAATGTTATAAATAAACAATTTAAACAAATATTGTGGAAGTCAACCCCTTGATGAACCTGAAAGTCATTGTACAAAACTCTACCAATCAGCAAGTCTAACGAAAGGGGCTGCAACCCCAGAACTAAACATACGAATAAATCTAACTATAGAATCTGAGTCGGAAAAGAATGGACTAAACAACAGAGGACCAATGGCAGCTTGGAAGAACTGGCTTACCCTTGAATCCAGTCTCGATCAGTGATCTCCTAATGTAGGTATGTCAATAGCCCCTGAAGATGCCCTGTACTCAACAAAGAATGAGCAAGTGCAAAATCAGTACACAACCATAATGTACTGGTAGGATCACACAGCTACTCCAGTAAGCGAAATACAAGGTGGAAATTACAACAGAGTAAACACACATATACAGAATACATAGTTCAATTAGCATTTCAGGAGCAACATACAATTTCCCAATATCAATGACAAGTAGACATGAACATAATCATCACAAGTGGTTCTCTCATAGAACCCATACCCAAACTGTTAGTGTGTCGGACCGTGACACCCGATCGAATGTTTGTGTAAGAACGTGACACCTCATCCAATATATGTGTCAGAACGTGACACCTCATCCAAACTCTGTGTCGTAACATGACACTCGATCCAATCAGCACAACCACAATCAAAACCATAATCACACTCACCCCATAATGAATAATACATATAGTCACATGGTCTAGTAATAGTTCATGGCATGTAATTTTTCGCACATAATCATTTCATTTCACTATTCACAAACACAAATGCATACAATGAAGCAATTATTCGGCATATATCACACAAATAGGAAATCAAACCATTACCTACCTTAAAATCAAGCTTGAATCCTCCTAAGAAACTTGAACCTTCCCTTTCCATATTATTTCTGCTTGTACTTGGTCCAAACAAAAGTAATAAATGCAAGGATCACTAAACAAGGCCTAATTTACCTGGATTATAATCAAACTATCAATCCAAGACAAAACATAAGATCCTATTATTCAACTAGGGCTTTTCCCACTATCAACTTAAGGCCAAAAACCCTCCCCCAACGATAGTTACCCCAGACTATAAGTCCAAGGAATCCAAAAATGGATTAAGGGAGTAATTTTCTTACATTTAGCACTAGAAGTCGTGGAAAACTGTCAAGAATCGCCATGGGTCGTCTTCTAGCTCTCAAGAACAAAGTCTTGTAGAAAATCACAATTTTGGGGTTTTTCCTGACTTAAGTTCGTGACTGGCCTGCCATGACGGACCTCATCCCTTCACAGTGGCCCCGCCCTAGTGGCTTGTACAGAGATAGAAGCTCAAAGTTTGAGTTCTAAGCTCCCATTTCACAACACACCTTCCTCCCGGGACATTCTAAAACTACCTATTCACGCCAAGATCAGTTTCGAGAGTTCTACTTGCCCCAATTTGAGTTCGTAAAGTTGTTCAGGCTCCTTAACATCTTGGTTATCCAGTCATGTGATCAAAATCATAATTAACCCCCCCCCCCCCCATTAATTACTAGATTTACCTAGACCTCATCTGACTCAGATTTTGTCCAAGTCTTGCCTAGGCTAGAATTACTTAAAAGTTTTTTGGCCCAAATGTTTTCCCCATTGGCTTTTCTATAACAACGGGAACAGGTCGTTACAAGCGATGAAGTTCATTGCTAACTTAAAGTTTTTTTGTATCTTAGGAGGAACATATTGGTAGGAAAGATCCTGCAAGAAACGATCTTGGCCACATATACCACATTGATTGCCCCAAAGACTGGAACAAGATCCCGAACAGTTGCCCCATCTGCAAGAGGAAAGTGGTTGTTATTTGTTATTTTACATTGAGAATTCGTGCATTCCTTTGTATTTTTACAACAACTAGTTAACTTATTACAGGCCCAATGACTTGATTTTTGTGGGATCTTTCTACATCATGTTATTTTGGCAAAGCTCAAGAAAGTTCAGGAAAACTTCAAAATTAGATATTGTTTTCAATCTTAGAACAATGGTGTTTTAGTTTTCAGTTTAGTAAGTTATATGTTTTTTCTTACTTTTTCAAAGCTAAACATAACTAAGTACTTATGTCTCATGTTTTTAATGGATGATATACGACATATTTGATTTTTATTGATATTCAATGTAGATTTTGAATCCCTTTTTTATTGTAACTGCATTATTTTTCTGATCTATATTGTCCAGTTTCCTATGCTATGTACACTGGATAGTTTGTGCATCCTTGTACTATTAATAAAGCATAATTGTGTATGTACTAACAACATAAAACATACATACAAAATTTTATTTTGCTTTATTTATGATGTGATATAAGTTTCATATTTATTATCTTAATTTTAAAACTTGTGTGCTTTGTATGTGAATACACCAATATGCATATCTATGTCTGTAACCATATAACTTTAGGTAAACACGTGAATGTAAATCATTATAAGGGTGTAACATATGATAACGATGTATAATTCTCTCTTATTCTAAAATATTTGAAAGTTTTTCTTGTCACATTTCTTTAAGTAAATCTTGTATTTTAAAAAATGCCCTTAAATTTTAGGCACATTTAGTGGAGTATTATTTTAAAATAATATTTTATTTCTAAAATTCGTGTATCAGTCTAAGGTATATTACCCTACAAAATATACTGAAAGTTATCATTTTGATGTTTGAAAAAATCAAAAGATGGAGTGTTTTGTGGGGCTATAGAAGTTTCTTCTTATAATTTGTTCATGATTGCTTTCTAGAAATTGAAACTCAAAATTATGACATCATGCGTAGATAGATTTAAGATTTAAGATTTAAACTAGATAAGTTCAACCTTTAAGTCTTTAAGATGCTTAATGCTAATCTCATTGTACATTTGAAATTATGTGATCACAATTAGATATTCTTTTTAACCTTTTAATAGTTTTAGTTGTTTTTCAGTTTATTTGTGTTTCATATTGAAAATACTAGGTTTAGTTGGACCTCTAGAACATATGCACTATCTGCCTCTTATAAGATGTCATTAATAATTATTTATCATAAACTGCAACCAAACAGGAAGATTTAGCTAGTGTCATCAAACAATGTCAACACAAACCATTAGGGAACCCCAATTAGTAGAAGCTCTAATGTTACTACTATTAGGAAATTATATGCACAGCGGAAGCGTACCATATTCTTATTGCTTACTGATGAGTCCACAAATTGGACTCATTTAGGGGTGTATTTTGATAAAATTAATGTCCTCAAATGCATATTTTGTCTCAATATATGATGAAAACCCTTAAGTTTTAGGTATTTGGAGTTAGAGGGAAAGTATAGATACTACTTAGCAAAAAGGAACAAAGGCAGTTGAAAGAACGAAGAAATGAAGATCTGAGAATCGCCGAACCCGTTCAGCGAGTCGCCAAAAGGTCTTATCCTCGCCTTTTGTTCCATTGTGCTGAGCCCTGAAAGAAAGAATCTAATCAGCGGTGAAAAGGAGTACTCGGTATGTCGCTTAGTAGTTCCGTGAAGCAGTACTATGTCACCGAATGATCCAAAACACGACGATGCTGAAGGATAGAGCAAGACGGTGATGAAACCTACCAAAGGGTGGATCGCTGAGTTGATTAGCGATCTCGACTAACGATGCCGAATGATCCGCTGCAGCACAGATTTTTAAAAACTATAAATACTCGTTGAGAGTTGTAGCTTAAGATGAGATTTTTAATAGGAGATTTTTAATATCAAATTTTTAATATCAGATTTTTAATATAGAATTTTTAACATAGAATTTTGAGTTCTAAGTTTGGAGAGGGTTTTGAAAAATTTGAAGATTCAAAGGGTTTCAACTCCAAGATTTTGGACTTGGGTCTTGTGGATTCTTCACTCTTGGCTTGTTTTGAGACTTAAATCTTCATATCCATCTGAATGCAAACTCATATTGGTATAAATTTCTATCTCTTTTACATGTCTAGCTAAAACCCCAATTCTTGGGGTGTGATTTTGTGAATATGGGTTAGATTATCTGTTGGGTCTTACTTGTTGATGATTTATTTGTTGTTTAGATGTGATTTAATTTAGTAGCGATGGTGGAACTTAATGAAATTGTAGTTGCAAACACGATTTCACCTTTGTATTTTCAGCTTGCTTGAGAGAGAGGTCGTAAAACTAAGACTACTAAATTGATGGCCGGTGGGATTGGGTTGACATGAGGTTCAGCTCGAGAGAGTGAACCCTAGTACTTCTCCCACACACTCAGCTTGAGAGAGTGAGTGGGCTAAGGCGGAGGTTGTTCTTCATGCGGCAACTCGGTGTTCGAGAGAAATCGAGTTTATTCGGGGTAATTAGTTGTTCGAGAGAGAATTTACCCCACTATAGTCTAGCCTAGTCACAAATATTCAATGGATTTATTATCAAAAGCATGTACCCAATAGTTTAGTTTATCCCATATTCCTATCACATCCCAAGAATCCCCTCTCCTTGATTAGTACTCCTTGTATTTTCGTTGATTTTTATTTACTTGTGACAAACCCCTATTGATAATTGATGCTTGTTTCACCCCTTAGATTTAACATTTTTATATTCGATAATGTTTTTAGCTATGACTAATTAGAACTTAATTTTATTTTTCTATTAATTCTCAAAACCACTCCATTGGGACTCGATCCCAACCCTTCGTTAGGTTACTTTACTGTTGTACGATCGTAGACAGTTGCATTGGAAGTTGTGTTTTGATTACGCAAACATCACTTACATGAATAATAGATAACCAAATTGTTTATGCTAGAACATATAAACTTGCTGAAATTTAATCCAAGAATTACCTCTTTAAGCATGAGCATATACCTTCAAGCGAATCCACAAGTTAGAAAGATCTTCCTTCAAGAGAATTCAAAAGTTAGACAGATCTTCAAGTGAATCCAAAAGATAGACAGAAGCTATGTAGTCTTCGACAATGATCCCAAATTCACATCCGAACACTCTCAATACTTGGGTGGAAAAGTATGAATAGAAACCTTCAATCTTTTTCTAGGTTAGGAGAATCCCTTCTTATAGAGATTTCATCCCAATCCAAAAAGGAGAACAAAACACAATCTATTTTCTTCAACAAGAAAAATACATGACAATTTTCTTTTTAGAAAAAAAACTCACGCTAGTCTCCTTTTTTTCGTTAGAAATAGGATTCTGAGTGCTAGTTAAATATAGGCACTATAGGAACAACAAAATTAATTACTGAGGCTTCCTATTATGGAAATAATTCCAAATAATTAACTTGAATTATTCTTACCATAATAAATTACAAATTATTCCACTAGAAATTCGTAATTGCACTCTTCTATTTATATTTTGAAATTTCCGATTAAACACTTATGTATTTCACCATGTTAAGATTACAGATACTAATAAATAAATTAAATTACTGACGAATTTTATTCAATGACTCATTTCCTTTAGAGCACAACTTAACTTATTTAATGTGTCAGATTTGTTGAGAATATGTCTCAGGATATTGTAAAAATAAAACAATACCTACAACTCTTATGTTTATGTCAAACTCTGATTCGGCTGTTATGGATTCGAAATATGGGACGCAACATAGGACAAGTTTTGTCCAGATTCTGGAATTTGAAATTCTGTACGAACAGCTGTTGGTGTTTTGACTATATCTTGTTGTACAAAATACATTTTTCGGTGATTCTTGTTTTTTTGCAACCCTAAGAGATGTATCTACATCTTTCATGAAGGTTATAAAGTCTAGTTTTGCTGTTTTCCATTTCAAATCTAAGTTGCGACATGAGGTACTAGGCTGGCCAGAATCACTGTCTTGGGAGCCTTGTTGTGTTTGTGCAGGCTAATTTTACTTGTGATGATGATCCTATTTTACATCAATATTATTGAGCTTCTAGGGATTAAAGAAGTTGTTTAATTGTATTTTAAAGGTTGTATATACTCGTGAACAAGTTGAGGACCTTGATACATTGGTTGGACTGTTTCCTTGCTAAAGCACCGAGGTTTGTGTATAAACTTGTACTTGCACTCTTTTAACCTCTAGTATATTTGAAATTGGATCTTGGTACCTTGGTTACCTCTTGTCACTTTGCATTGTTGTGTTGGTATCCTTTGAGACGTTAAAGATGCTTGTGTAACTCGCCCACTTGTACGGATTGTTTGATCACCTAGCACTCTTGTTGGGACCTTGTCCTTCTTGTGGCTGTGACTTTGTCACTCTTGGCATGCCTCTTGATTCGGATCATTTGCCATCTTGACTTTGGATTTTTAGTTCGTCTTAAGTATGGATGTTGTCCATTTTAAGTACGAATTAGAAAGCCATTTTTAATATGGTTCTTGGTTCTCTTGATTATTGGGCTTTGACCCTTCTTGATATAGGGCGTCGACCCTTCTTGATACTTGTTTGTGCTTGGGGTGAAGACATGATGTACATATTGGGCGAGCCTTGTTGTTGAATCTCTTGGAAAATGATGTTATGAACGTTCTTGACATTTGGGTCTTTAAAGATCGAACTTGATACTCCTTATATATTGTTTACTTGATTTATTAATTATGTTCAATTATGTTGCCCATGACTTGAGAAAGTTGGTCTTGTGAATCGGATGTCTCCGAAACTATAGTTTTGCACCACTAAGCTATATGCTTAGCGATAGTTGTTTCTATCGTAGGGGAATGATCGAGTGGATGCATGAAGCGGGCCATTGGAGAAGGAATTTTTGAGAGCCTTAAGGAAGATCACATTTGCATTTAGGCATCTATATTTTGTATAAACCTTGGGACTTGTACATGATCTTTTTGTTGTATATTTACATGAAATTTCGATGACTAATGTGATCATGTCACCATGGGTTGTAAATTAAGTATGGCTATATGTTTTGTTCTTTTGGGGTGTGTAAGCCCAAGTATTGCAATATACTAAATTTACTATTTGTTTTGAATATTCGTGTGAAGCATGAACGGGCTGATTTTGGTACTTCGAAATGTGTAATATTCATATTATTTCATCCTTAAGTGTGAAGATAATATATGCATGAAAAGCTCATCGGTTATTTGCTTAAATTATTTTTGGGAGGGTTTTTCCGTCATAAGCTGAAACTCCGTGCCATATCAATTTTAAACATCACATAAATGTTTAAATGTACAAGATGCACATCCTTATCTAATTTTTTTTCCCTTTATGAACCTAATCCCTCTATTAAACTACAATCAATATGGCCATAGTAAATCTCTTTTAATTGTCGCAAGTATTTAAGTAGTTTTCTTGCTTAGGTGGTAGTATCCTTTCGAAAGGGTCGTTACAGATGATGCCTACTAGTACGCGTGTTTTGTACTGACACTACCCTTGCTATGTCTTTGACATAGTCTGGATGCAGGATTGGTGACATTTTATTAGGTGAAGACGAAGAAAATCTCCAGCAGCTTCTACTTTTCCTTTTGCATGGTGGGAGCTATGTCTTTTATTTGTTTGTCCAGTGCTACTCTTAGTAGCTCTTGTACCTATTTAGGCTAGATCCATGGGAGTTGTTAAATTACTTTACAAGTTTTAACCAAAAGTGTGTCTAAAGATATTATTTATAAAATCATATTAGTATATTTATCTATGTTTCTTTAATCTTTTCACATGTTTAACTATTGGGATATGAGGGTTCCCCTACTTAGGTGTTAGAGTGGGCGCCCGCATGATCCGGTGGGTTGGGTCGTGACAGAAATGCAATCAGATTACAATGACTTTATATACTTTTCATGATGTTATTTTCATGTGTCTTAATTATTTTCAATTTATCAAGACATTTAGACTTACAAAACATCAAAAAAAAAAATCATATCATGAGTAAACTTCTTGAAAACTCAGAATACTCAAATTCACCTTTTGCCCAAATGCTTATTTATTACATAAATCATAATAGATTAATTATAACTTATCACTACCTCTTTTTCCTTTAGGTAAAGGTCTCATAGTCATTTTTCCTTCTAAACAAGACTCACATGTTGGTAGTGACTGCACTTTCAATGAACTGTTATGTCCATTCATTAACCAACCCTCGAAATTATATTCAGAATAAATGACTTAGACGCTAATGTAAAGATAAGTTTTATTCAATTTAAAAGATAATTTCCCTTATGAGGCAGATTAATATAATTCAATTCATGAGAGATAATACTAATAAAAAAACACGCATCAATATACCACAAGAAATAAAATATTCATCAAACTCAATGATAGGAGAGTTAAAAACAAATATATTAAATACTCATCTCTTATGTAGTTAGAAACTGGAAATAATTCCTTCTAACATAAGGTACATTTACAATGTATTCTTTGAATTTATATCTTATCTCTACCAAAAGAAAAGCTTAAGTAGTACTAAGTGGGTGCGTAAATTCTATTGAAATAAGAGATATAATACATTAAGTAGATCATAATATTTTGAACAATCCTAAATAACAAAATTCAATGCTCATTTATACATATATTATTATCATCCAATCTACCAGACATATTGACTCATCTCAGAATCTCACCTTTTAATAAATCAAAACGATAATTAATATCTACAGATCATAATAGTTATATCAAGATTAAGAATATAAGTACATTTAATAGTTTAGGGAATATGTTTTTGCCAGCCAGTCTAAAACAACTATCTATATTCGGTCCTGTTCAATACATACAAAATGCACTAGCACAAGAAGTTGGAACTATATGGTTCCCATAATCAAGAAAAATTACATATAATCTTATGCTACAATCGTACGGATTGCATGTCAAATTTTCATCCTAGATTGTGAACAAAAAACTTTATACTTACAAGAACCAATTTAATCCTCTGTGTATAAGCTAAAACTCTACACACTAAATCACCTACTATATAAGTAAACATACACCATAAACGAATATAGGATCTATTAAAACTGAATAAATATTTTTTCTATAATAAATATTATATCTTAAGATATGGTTAATAGTATATATTCCAACAACTACTAATTCTCCCACTGATAAAAATGGTCATCAACTAGTGGGCTTGCCAAGTAGCTCAAATTTAGAGAATCAAATACGTAAGAAAAATGAGAAGAGAAGATCACTTGAGAAACATCCCGATGGGGGTATATCTTAAGCTATCGTATTTTAAACTTGATAAAATCCTTGGATTTCTCTTAACTCTATGTGACATGTTTTGTATGTATAGAAAATTCCAAGACTAGGAACTTAAGTAAGATAGATTTGGATAGTTCTACAATTAAAAAGTGTAGGAGAGATGATGTAAGTTATGATGACGATCCCAATTGGGAACTATTTTATCAAACTGTGGGATAAGAAAAGGTTAGTGACATATATAAATATAAGTAGCTAAAGATTGATTCATTGAAAGATTTGAATTTAGCAAAAAATTCAGAAAGCCATTCTTGGGATGGGACATTAAAGACTCCCCTAAGAGGAAATAGAGTGAATGTTAGAATCTGAAAACACAACCTCCCCACCCCCCAGATATTATAGAAAAGATATGTGATAACACTGTAAGAAAGAAAAGAAAGAAAGGTATCCAAGTCTATTGAAAAAGACTTCAGCTAAAGCAGAGCTAGCAAAGGGACTGATGGAAAAGGGAGAACGAGTTTGACAAGATCTAGATTACACTGTCTTAGCAGAGTGCAGAAGCTGATAAAGATTCTTCAAAAGGGAATTTGTCTATTTTGCAACCTTTTGTTGAAGCCACTTCAAGCTCTTCTAAAGTGTCTTGTTCACATAAGATATGACTAAAAATGGAAATTAGCAATCGATAAATTTTATAGCAAAACAACAAAATCCATTTCTAATATTATTTAGTCACAAATTATTATAAAATTTTATTACCTATGAACTATTTAACAAAGGTTAATGACGAAGTGCGTTGCTAATTGGAACTATATACAATGGAACCAATACAAGAACCTAAAAGTCACGAGTACAAAGCTGTCTAATGTGAAAAAATGCAAGTCCCATTAGTGGAACATAACAAGTCGTCTCAATGGCAAAAGACTAGCTAACATATATAGAAAAGGAGAAAGGCTGGTACAGAATCTTCAGCTTCTGCATTATGCTGAGAAACAGTGCAATCTATATCTTGCGTGACTCGCTATCTCTTCTTACCTCTACCTTTTCCATCAGTCCCTTCACTAGTTCTGCATCTACTGAAGTCTCTTCCCATGGAATTGGAAACCTTTGCCTTCTTTTCTTTCATACGACTGTTATCACATGTCTATTCAATAATATCTAGGGGGTGGTTGCTTTCTAGGATTCTGGCATTCACTCCATTTCCTCTTAATTAAGGGAGTCTTTAATATCACATCTAAAGAATGACTTTCTTGTTTTTTTGTTAAAGTCAAATTATTCAATGAATCAATCTTCGGCTTCTTGTGTTTATATTTATCTCTTACTTTTTCTGATCTAGTGCCTAGAAATATGACCTTGTTATCAATACCAAGCAATCTATCCAAGCATTCTTTGATTTTCTTGGAGTCTTTTATTCTTTTCAACTTGAATTCCTTCACCTCCAACATATTTTTTCTTAAGATAATTCCAAATTTGTTTTGGTTATGGGAGAAATATAATTCTCTTTAAAATAGTTGTTGAGATAATAACAAACAGAGTTGCTTTCGTTGTGGACTTCATGATTTTCTTTTCCTTGTGACTCTTGATTTTCGCTTGGGTGGGATATTTTGTAGCGGATTCATTTCATAATCCTCTTCCACGCCTTCCTTCCTAAAGATCAAGGGCCTCCAAGTAATTATCCGTTCTCACAACTCATAATTGGTAATTTTCATTACTAAAAACAGCATGAGTTATTCACGAAAAACTATTTTTGAAATCCATCTCTTCACTCAAAGGTCCCTTCAGAAAAATAGCTCGAGATCCCACTTATCAATTTTTGAAAGAAAAGAAATGCAGGAAAATAACAAGGGAAGAAAAGTTGAAGGGTAAATTATGTATTGCACTACAGAACTTTAAATTATTGACTAACAAAAGACATGTATTTACAGACTAAAAAACAAACTGAAATAGAAATCAACTCCTAAATACTAGGTGTCTAACTTAATAGAATTATTGCAACAGGAATATTTGTAGTTATAAATCAAAGATTCAACATCTATACAAAAGATTCCAAGACCTTCAATTTTGAACCTTATATGTATTGCTCTTAAGCTTCTACATTATTGTCTTGAATCCACATCGAGAAAGCTCGAAGAGTGTTTGTATGAGCTCTGTGATGCTTTTGAGTAAACTCAAGAAGAGCAGGCCATGTGAAGTACGGGTATAGTCGAGGGTTTTTGTAGTACACCAATTCAGTTGGTGGATTCACCACCTTATCATTGTCTGGACAAAGAAAGAAAGCAAGTGATTTTCTAGGAGTCTTGTTGTTAACCACTGCTCTATGTAAGCAACTTTTGTATCTACCATTCGATAGGGCCTGCAAAAGAACAAACACCAAATATATCATATTCAAGCTGTAAGTCTAAGAATTCATGAGGTATATCATTGCGCATCATGTGGAAAGATCTTATAATGTTTTTCAACAAAAAAAATGTATTATTTGCTTAATTGATTCTGCTTATATTATTTGTATGTAATACATAATACATTAGCTTATTATATAGTACTAGTTTGTAAATTTGCTTACCATAAATGTGTCGCCTATGTTAACCACAAAAGATGACGTACCATTTGTTGTCCACAAAAACCTGAAGTCCGCAAACAGAATCTTGATAGAGAACGATTAATGATTTTGGATCATAGTGAGCCCATGTTCCTAAGGTGAGCTCTGGTTTCTGGCACAGGAGATAATAGTTGAGTCTCATTATGGATTCATTATCTTCGAAAAACTCTTTAAAGTTGCCCTTCTATACACCTAGGCTCATCCCTAAAAGTTCCATATACCTAAGAGAAAGTGTGATCATGATATTGCAATAATCTTGATAAACATTCTTGTGTAATTAAAGGGAAAAAAAGGTTAATTCATTTACATAATCGAAAAATAGAAAAATAGACACTTTTTTTGTTTCAATTTTTTTGTCTGATTTTAATTTGACATAAAGTTTAAGATATTAAAGAAACTTTTCAATTTAGTAGTCTTAGACAAAATATATATATATATATATATATATATATATATATATATATATATATAAAATGTACAAGAATATCATTTAATTTAGTGGTCTAAAACATGTCATGCCAAAAAAGGAAAAAACATTTTTTTGAAACATACCAAAAAGAAAAGTACGATAAAAATTTGAAAAAGATGAGAACTAAGATAGTTAATTGTCCCTACCCGAGATTTTTAAAGCATTCACCCAATATACTTTGGAAATACTCCTCAACTATGTGAGATGAGCCTTCTTTAGCCGAGTATCGTAAAGAGAGTGTCTCTTTCCAAGGAAGCTTCAAAGAAAACATTCCAGTAAAGTTGTTGGCATAACCACAATGTTCACCAATTTTCCTTTGAGATTTTTTCTTTTCACAGAGAGGAATGCCAAAGATAGATAAAAAGGATGGGAGAGGGGCTGAGGGACGGCAAAGGTACAAAAACAACAACCACATGACATAGGAACGTTAAATGGTAGGCCCATTACGAACAATCATTAAGGCGGTCTCCAATCTCGCTCGGCTCGGGGCGATCAGAGGGATCTGTCCATATAATGATGGGCATTAGAGACGAGATTAGCATCAACTTCATGATTGACAACAAGAAAGAAACCATGAATCCTGCACGCTTCACTAACAAGCCTAGATGCTTGTTCGGCGGCGGCAGGGTCACCAGAAAAGAAACCCCTTAAGTCAATAAGGGGAACATGAAGTTTATGTGTTACAACACAAGGCTTCTCGTCATCCGGCCATATATACTGTGTGGGAATGCTGGACTCATTTTTCATATGGGATGTATCAAAAATCAATGGTTTTTCCTCATCAAGCATAGGTGATTTTTCATTTGTGATTATACTATCAGTGGTCATTGTAAGCAAGGGTTTGGTTTTTTCTTTCTTGTGCAATATGTCAAAATTGGGAAAAGGAAGTAGAAGTAGTTTACTGCGAGGAGCCAAAATGAAGGATTATATAGGGCTTAAGGATAATTAAAATTTGGATAGAAGTTTGTTGTTTGAATCAGATTTTAAAAAAGGAAATACTTTCAAAGATATGTTTGACCATAGATTTTGAAAAAATTTCCTTAAAAAGTTCTCAAATATCAAAAATGGGTCTGAACAGTTGGCAGAGAAGGGCTTAATAGTGCTTAATTTTGTGGCCAGAGAGTTTTCCATATTTTGAATCAAATTTTAAAAAATAAATTTTTTTTAAAGATATGTTTGACCATAGATTTCAAATCAGAATTTGAATTTTTTTTAAAAAAGCTTTGAATTATCAAAAATGGGTCCAAATAGTTTGTCAAGAATGGCTTAATAATGCTTAAAAGTGGGGTATAATTTTGTAATAGAATGTACATAGACATATCTACATATAATATAGCATAATAATAGGTAGATATATTTAAAGAATTTTTCCGATTGATTTTCCTTAGATAGATTTCCTTATATTGCTACAAATAAATTTTATTCTTAAAATAATACTATAGTAAAACACACTAAATTAATATAGGTGTGACTATAAAATATTATTAATTTGTAGATATATTATTTAATAGATAAATTAATATTTATTAATTTAAAGAGTTTTGAGATTCAAGAAAAGTAAATTTTGATTACATAAAAATTGTTGTATCCTAATAATTTATGTATCATATTTATTGAATTTACATAAAAATAATAATTTATGATACATAAAGTGTAACACCTTGCTATTCGAAGGAACTAGAAAGAACTAGAATTTGAAAGAAACCGTTCTTGGAAATAATCAAATTTGGAAAGTTTGACAAGTTAAGCTACGTATGAGTTTTGGGTCAACTTCAAACGACCATAACTACAAACACAGGATGAGTTAGGAACACAGGATGAGTTAGGTGGGCTACAAGATACCGTAGGAGTTTGCTCATTTTTGAGTTTGTCTTAGGGAGATATTCCTATTGGAAGTCGGATTGTCTAGATAAGGAAATTCAAAACCGGATTTTCGAAGGGTATTATGGTCTTTTCACTACCCAATTAATTAAATTCATTTTTGGTAATTAAGTTGGGGTCTAAACTGAATCGATTCAGTTTACGCTTAATAAAATTTAGTTAGGGTTTTGAGAGAAGAGAAAAGAAGAGGAGAAAAAGCACGGATTCGTCCCGTTCTTGAAGTTAAGTTTGTGGATTTCGCCAAGGGTTGATCCCTACGAGGTATGTGAGATCACATAGCATTGGGTTCGTTCACCCAGGCGCCAATCATGATTTGATTCTGTGAAATTTTGTTCTTGAAAGTGTAGAAATTGAGTTCTTAATAGATTTTGTTGAAGTTTCTATTGGGTTCTTGATTGTTGATGTTGTTGAGAAATTCTTGAGTTATATTAATGAAATTTGATGTTGTTTTGAGTGGATTCTCGTAAACCTTGGTTGTGTATTCGAATTCTAAGTGTTTGGGGAAGAAAATAATTGAATCTAGAGGGTTTAGAGTTGAAAAACGAGCAAAACAATTCGTCAAAAACATGGGGAAGGGGGCTGGGGCGCCGCGCCACTCAGAGCACCCCAAATAAACTTCTATAGTTTGGGCTCTGCAGAGCCGCATGACTTAGACAGCCCCAACCCAGTTCCTGAAGTTTTCCCTCTGGCTCACAGCGCCACTCAGAGCACCAGGGTCGCCATGTCTCCTACCCTTTCCCACTTCTTTCCGTTTGAGTTCCCTTGAATTGGACCTATGTTTCCTAGTTGATTTCTACACTCTAAGGTACGTCTAAACATCATGATATCATCTATAACATAAGATCATGACCCGTGAATCCATAAATCAAATTCAAGGTAGAGCTAAGAGTCAAGTAAAGAGAGTTCTTAGAATCTTTTCAAAGTCTATTTCAATCATTTTAAACTTGTTTTTAAAAGAATTAAGCATTGAGTTGAGAAAGATTAGAGCCGAGTTCATTTATTTAAAAATGAATTATGGGGACTAAGTAATCCCAAAGAGCAAATATTTTCACATTTAAGATAAGAGGAAATACCGATTTCCGAACAAGTTTTCATGAGTAGTTTTGAGTTCCATCTCTTTTAAGGGATAGCTTTTTGAGTAATAACATCAAATAACATAGAAAGAGTAATGTTTTTAAACATATCAACTGAGTTTTTCTGGAGTAGTATTTAGCACCATATGGGGATGAGTCCATAATTGCTCAAGTCCCCATAAACCATGTAGCTAACGCAGGTAGAAAGGGTCATACTTTTTAGATGATTCCTTAATGCTTCTTATCATAGACTAGTGGATCCACTTAGTTGAGGCGTTCTATATCCAAACAAGTTATAGGACAGTTCTGGCAGCGTGGGCGAGATGTTGTATCATCACATAGATCATACTGATGGTTGTCGATTAGAGAAACTCCCACAAAATTATATTAGTTTATTATATATGTATAGTGAGTTGTTACTTACTGGTTTAAATTCTTTATATAAATTGCACCTTTACTATTGATTAATTCTGCATTTTAGTTGAGTATTCAAGAGTTGAGTAAAGCTGAGGTAATTGTTCTTTCATAATTCAATTCAAGCTTATGTCGTGTTTAGTTTTCCCGTCATATGCTCATACATTCAATGTACTAATCCCATTTGGCCTACATCGCTTTATGATGCAGATATAGGTAACCATGATTAGCATCTAGTGCCTCATCAATCTAGTTGAGCACTCAGAGTCTGTTAGTGAGTCTCCTTGCTTTCTGGAGGATCCCATTTTACATTTTTTTTAGTATTTCAGTTGTTAGGATGATCAGGGGTCTTGTCTCGACATCCCTCATTGTTTTAGAGGCTTCATAGACGGATAGCTATAGTTAATTAGTCTTTCCATTCTCAATTGTTTATGTTAAGACTTGAGTTGTCATTTTAGCCAAACGAATATTTATTTCAGAGCATTCTAAGTTATTTGCATGAGTATATTTTGAGACTGCTTGTTGTGGTTTAATTCTTCTGCTAAGAGTTAAGCCAGGTCAAGGGTTCGCTTGGGGCCAGCAATAGTTCTCGACTGCCAGTCCCGCCCAGGGTGTAGGCTCGGTGCGTGACAAACTTGATATTAGAGAATAGAGTTCAAGAATCCTAGGGAGTCTATGTAGTCATGTCTATAGAGTCCTAGTATAAGCGCGCCACTTCTATAATTAGGAGGTTGGAACATTTAGGAACTATCTCACTTCTTTCATATTCATTTCGTCCGATGGAGTTAATCTTTGTAAAGTTTCCCTCTAACTCGTGCTTGCGCGTTTCTTTCAGATCATGCCTCCACGAAGAGTTTTCTGAGGTCGTCCTGCTAGGAGGAAAGTTGAAGAGCAAGGGGTACCTAATGCCCCAGAAGTGCAACCCCAATGAGAAGCCAATAATGCTGAATTTTGGGACGCAATCTGAATGCTTAGTCAAGCTGTGACCAACAAAGTTGGGAAATAAAAAGGGGCTAGATAGAAAGTGGCTGATGCTTCAAGGATCCGTGTGTTCTTGAGGATGAATCTTCACACCTTCATTGTTTCAAGCACCACAGAGGATCCAAAAACTTTATAGAGAAAATGCAGAAGGTGTTTGAGGTTATGCATATTGTCGATGCTGAGCGAGTGGAACTAGCTGCCTATCAACTGAAGAGTGTTTCTAGGACTTGGTTTGACTAGTGGAAGAAGAGTAGGGTTGAGGATGTACCAGTTTTGAGTTTGAATGTGGTTGAGAAAGCTTTCTTGGGGCATTTCTTTCCCGTGAGATAAGAGAAGCCAAGGTACGGGAATTCCTTACCCTTAAGCAGGAACTTATGAGTGTTCATGAGTACAGTTTGAAGTTCACCCAACTTTCCCAATATGCTCTGTAGATGGTTGATGATATGAGGAGCAGGATGAGTCTGTTTGTTGCTCGGTTGTCTCGTCTGTCATGTAAAGAGGGCAAGGCAGAGATGTTTATAGAGGAGATGGACATAGCAAGACTTATGGGTTATGTGCAGTAGGCTGGGGAAGATAATCTGAAGGATAGAGAAGAATTTAGAAACAAGAAAGCTAAGACAGGGAATGAGTTCAGGCAGCAAAGGAGTAATGTGAACCAGTCTTCCTTTCAACATAAGCAAAAGGGAACTGCTCTATGATCTACTAGTGCACCTACACCAAGGAACAAAGGTGAGTATAGTAGTCAGAATTCACAGAATTTCAAAGCTAGACCTGATGCATCTCAGGGTAGTGCGGCACAAGGAGGTAATTGGGCTCCTACATGTGCTCTGTTTGGTAGGAACCACCCAGGTGAGTGTCGTGACGGCTCTACTGGTTTTTTCAAGTTTGGTCAAGAGGGTCACTTCATGAAAGATAGAGCTCAATCTTCTTCAGTTGCTCCACCAGATAGGGCTGCACCTAGAGAAGGTACTTAAGGGACTGGCGAAAGAGCAAACCGCCTATATGCGATCACTAGTCGTCAAGAGCAAGAGAATTCTCCAAATGTTGTCACTGGTATGATCAAAGTCTTTACTTTTGATGTTTATGCTTTGTTAGATCCAGGGGTGAATCTACCTTTTGTGACTCCATATGTTACGATAAATTTTGATGTTCTTCATGAAAAACTCTTGAGCCCTTTAGTGTTTATACACATGTTGATAAGTCTATTCTAACTTAGAGAGTCTATCGTGACTGTGTTATTTCCGTCAATCAAAAGAGCACCATGGTTGATTTAGTTCAGTTAAACACGGTAGATTTTGATGTTATTCTGGGTATGGGTTGGCTTCATGCCTGTTATGCCTTCATTGATTGTAGAACTCGAGTTGTTAAGTTCCAAATTCCTAATGAGCCAGTTTAGAGTGGAGAACCAAATTAGTAGTGCCTAAAGGTCGTTTCATTTCATACCTTAAGGCGAGAAAGTTATTTTCCAAGGGGTATGTCTATCACTTAGTCAGAGTTAATGATTCTAATGTTGAGATACCTCCTATTAAGTCAGTTCCAGTTGTGAGTGAATTTCCAGAGGTCTTTCCAGACGATCTTACTGGAGTCCCTCCTGAGAGAGAAATAGATTTTGGTATAGATCTTCTTCTCGATACTCGTCCTATATCTATTCCGCCATATAGGATGGCACCAGCAGAGTTAAAAGAGAAAAAAGGGCAGTTGAAAGATCTCCTAGAGAAGGGTTTTATTCAACCAAGTGTCTCACCTTGAGGAGCTCTGGTCTTATTTGTGAGGAATAAGGATACTTCTGTTAGATTGTGTATAGATTACCGTCAGTTGAACAAGGTTACTATCAAAAATAAGTATCCTCTTCTGAGAATTAATTATCTCTTCGATCAACATCAGGGTGCCACTTGTATCTCCAAGATAGACCTCAGATCTGGCTACAAGCAGTTAAGAGTAAGTGAATATGATATTCTAAAGACAACTTTCAGAACCCGTTATGGTCATTATGAGTTTCTAGTCATGTCGTTCACCTTAACCAATGTGCCAACAGTATTCATGGACCTTATGAATAGAGTATTCAAGCCTTATTTATATATGTTTGTTATTGTATTCATTGATGACATTCTAATGTATTCAAGGAATAAGGAAGATCATGCTCGCCATCTCAGAATAGTTCTCCAAGCTCTGAAGGATACAGAGTAGTATGCTAAATTCTCTAAATGTGAGTTTTGGCTTGAGTCTCTAACATTCTTAGGCCATATTGTTTCCAGTGATGGAATTAGAGTTGATCCCAGAAAATAGAGGGAGTACAGAATTAGACGAGACCCATATCTCCAACTGATATTAGGAGTTTCTTGGGGTCGGCTGGATATTATAGAAGGTTTGTAGAGGGGTTCTCATCTATTTCCTCCCATTTGACCAAGTTGACTCAGAAAACAGTGAAGTTTCAATGGTATAAAGCTTGTGAGAAAATATTTTAGGAATTGAAAACTAGGTTGACTACTGCACCAATATTGACCTTACCAGAGGGTACGCAAGGCTTTGTTATATATTTTGATGCGTCCAGAGTTTGTTTGGGTTGTGTGTTAATGTAAAATGGTAAAATTATAGCTTATGCCTCTAGACAACTGAATGTTCATGAGAAGAATTATCCAACCCATGATCTAGAGTTGGCTGTCATAGAATTTTCATTAAAAGTTTGGCATCATTATCTTTATAGTGTTCACTGATCAGAAAAGTCTTCAGTATGTTTAGTCAGAAAGAGCTTAATCTCAGACAAAGAAGGTGATTAGAGTTACTAAAGGATTATGACATGAGTATTCTATACCACCCAGGTAAGGCTAATGTTGTTGTTGATGACTTGAGCAGGTTTTCTGTGGGTAGTACCACCCATGTTGAGGAAGAAAGAGAGAGTTAGCGAAAGATGCGCACAGACTTGCCCGGTTAAGAGCAACTAATGGATTCCACAGAAGGAAGAGTGGTGGTGATAAATGGGGCTGAATCATCATTAGTGTCTGAAGTTAAAGAGAAACAAGGCCAAGATCCTATTTTGCTTGAATTAAAGGCAAATGTTCATAAGCAAAACGTGATGGCTTTTGAACTAGGGGGAGATGGTGTATTGAGGTATCAAGGTAGGTTGTGTGAACCAAGGGTTGATGAACTCCAAGAGAGGATCATGGAGCAAGCTCATAGCTTCAGATATTCCATTCATTTGAGTTCCACTAAGATGTATCGTGACTTGAGAGAAGTATATTCATGAAATAGTATGAAGAAGGGTATTGCTGAGTTCGTTGCTAAATTCCCTAATTGTCAACAAGTTAAAGTAGAGCATCAAAGGCCCGGTGGTATGACTCAGAATATAGAGATTCCATAGTGGAAGTGGGAGATGATCAAGATAGACTTTATTACTAGTTTTTTGCGGTCTCGCACACAACTTGATTCCATTTGGGTGATTGTTGATCGAATGACAAAATCAACCCACTTTTTGCGAGTAAAGACTACTCATTCAGCAGAGGGTTATGCCAGGTTATATATTCAAGAGATACTAAGACTTCATGGAGTTCAAGTTTCCATTATTTCAGATAGAGGTGCACAAATTTGGAAGTCATTCCAGAAAGGCTTGGGTTCAAAAGTGAACTTGAGTACTGCTTTTCATCTTCAGACAGATGGTCAAGCAAAGAGCACAATTCAGACCTTAGAAGATATGTTGAGGGCCTACGTGATTGATTTCAAGGGTATTTTGGATGATCACCTACCTCTCATTGAGTTTACGTATAGCAATAGTTACCACTCTAGAATCCACATGGCTCCTTATGAAGCTCTTTATGGGAGGCGATGTAGATCTGTTATTGGATGGTTTAAGGTTGGTGAAGCTGGGTTGATAGGACCAGACTTAGTTCATCAATCTATGGAGAAGGTGAACGTTATTCAAGAGAGGTTGAAAATAGCGCAGAGTCGTCATAAATCCTACACTGATGTTAGGAGAAGGGAGTTAGAGTTTGAAGTAGATGATTTGGTATACTTGAAAGTTGCACCCATGAAAGGTATTATGAGATTTGGTAAGAAGGCGAAGCCTAGCCCCCGGTATATTGGCCCTTAAAGAATATCCAAAAGGATTGGTAATGTAGCTTATGAGTTGGAGCTACCACAAGAGTTAGTAGCGGTCTATCCAGTATTTCATATTTCCGTGTTGAAGAAGTGCGTGGGAGATTTTTCACTTATCATATCTACTGAAGATATTGGTATCAAAGATTGCTTATCTATAAGGATATTCTTGTTCAGATTTTAGACCGAAAGGTTCGCAAGTTGAGAACCAAGGAAGCAGGATCAGTCAAAGTTCTTTGGAGAAATAAGTTTATTGGGGAAGCTACTTGGAAAGCTGAAGAGGACATGAAGAAGATATATCCACATCTCTTTGAGCCCAGAGAAATTACAGATCAACGTACTAATTTGTTTAATTGATATACTACATGTGTTAGATTTGGTTGTTGGGTGTTTGAGCTTAATGTTAGATGTTACGCCCTAAGCTTGTACAAGTAATCTCATTCGAGGACGAATGTTCCCGAGGGGGAGATATTGTGACACCTTGCTATTGGAAGGAACTAGAATTTGAAAGAAACCTTTTTAGGAATAATCAAATTTGGAAAGTTTGACAAGTTGAGCTAAGTATGACTTTTTGGTCATCTTCAAATGAGCATAACTCCTAACACAAAATAAGTTATGTGGGTTACAAGATACCATTGAATATATCTTTGAAGTATCTTTCCAATGCCACCGAGTTTGCTCATTTTTTAGTTCGTATGAGGGAGATATGCCCATTGGAAGTCAGGTTGAATAGATAAGGAAAGTCAAAACCGGATTTTAGAAGGGTATTATGGTCTTTTCAATACCCAATTAATTAACTTCGTTTTTGGTAATTAATTTGGGGTCAAAACTGAATCGGTTTAGTTTACGCTTCATAAAATTAAGTTAGGGTTTTATGAGGAGTAAAGAAGAGAAAATAGGAGAAGAAGCAAGAATTTGTCGCGTTCCTGAAGTTAAGCTTGTGGATTTAGCAAAGGGTTGATCCCTACGAGGTATGTCAGTTCACATAGCATTGGGTTCGTTCACCCACACGCCAATCATGATTTGATTTGGTGAAATTTTGTCCTTGAAAGTATAGAAATTGAGTTCTTAATGGATTTTGTTGAAGTTTCTATAGGGTTCTTGATTGTTGATATTGTTGAGAAGTTCTTGAGTTAAATTCCAGAAAATTGATGTTGTTTTGAATGGATTCTCATATACCTTGGTTGTGTATTCAAATTCTAAGTGTTTGGGGAAGAAACTAATTGAATCTAGAGGGTTTAGAGTTGAAAAACGAGCAAGAAAGTTCGTCAAAAACCTGGAGAAGGGAGTGGGCTGTCGCACTAGTCAGAGCGACCCAAATAAAGACCCAAATAAACTTTTGTAGTGTGGGCTTTAGGGAGCCACGCCACTCTGAGTACCCCAACCTAGTTTCTGAAGTTTGCCCTCAGGCGCCCGGCACCATTCAAAGCGCTAGGGTCGCCAGGTCTCCTACCATTTCCCACTTCTTTCCTTTTCAATTCCCTTGAATCTTACCAATGTTTCCTAGTTGATTTCTACAGTCTAAGGTATGTCTAAGCATCATGAGATCTTGACCCTTGAATCCATAAATCAAATTCAAAGTAGAGATAAGATTCAAGTCAACAGAGTTCTTAGAATCTTTTCAAAGTCTATTACAATTATTTTAAACTTGTTTTTATAAGACTTAAGCATTGAGTTGAGAAAGAGTAGAGCCGAGTTCATTTCTTTAAAAATGAAGTATGGGAACTAAGTAATCTTAAAGAGCAAATGTTTTTACATTTAAGATGAGAGGAAACACCAATTGCCAAACGAGTTTTCATTAGTAGTTTTGAGTTCCATCTCTTTTAAGGGATAAGTTTTTTCAGTAGTAACCTCAAATCACAGAGAAAGAGTAATGTTTTTAAACATATGAGCTGTGAATTTTGGGAGTAGTATTAACCATCGATATGGGGATGAGTCCATAGTAACTCAAGCCCCCATAAACCATGTAGCTAATGTGGGTAGAAAGGCTCATACTTTTTAGATGATTCCTTAATGCTTCTTAACATAAACTAGTGGATCCACTTAGTTGAGGCAATATATATCCCGGCAAGTTATAAGACAGTTCTAGCAGGATGTGCGGGACGTTGTATCATCACATAGCTCATACTGATGGTTGTCGGTTAGAGAAACTCACACAGAATTATATTACTTTATTATATATGTATATTGAGTTGTTATGTGCTGTTTTAAATGCTTTATATAAACTACACCTTTATTGTTGTTTAATTCTACATCTCAGTTGAGTAAAGTTGAGGTAAGTGTTTATTTTGAATTCAGTTCAAGCTTATGTCGTGTTTAGGTTTCCCCTCACATGCTTGTACATTCAATGAAATCATGTCATTTGGCCTGCATTATTTTATGATGCAGATACAAGTAACCAGGATCAGCATCCAGCACGTCGTTGATCCAATTGAGCACTCAAAGTCAGTCTGTGAGCCTCATTGCTTTCCAGAGGATCCCTTTTTACATTGTTTTAAGTATCTCAGTTGTTAGGATGATCGGGGGTCTTATCCTGACATCCTTCATTATTTTCGATGCTTCATAGACGGATAGATATAGTTCGTTAGTTATTCCATTTTTAATTGTTTATGTTAAAACTTGAGTTGCCATTTTGGCCAGACATATATTTATTTCAAGGCATTCTAAGTTATTTGCATGAGTATATTTTGAGGTTGCTTATTGTGGTTTAAGTCTTCCGCTAATAGTTAAGCCAGGCCGACCGTTCATTTGGGGCCAACAATGGCTCTCGAGTGCCATTCACACCCAGGGTGTAGGCTCGGGGTATGAAAAACTTTATATCAGAGCACAGAGTTCAAGAGTCCTAGGGAATCTATGAAGTTGTGTCTGTAGAGTCATTGTTATCGGTGTGAAGCACGCCACATCTAAAATTACGAGGTTGCAACATTTAGGAACTATCTCACTTCTTTCATATTCATTTTGTGTGATAGATTAATCTCTGTAAAGTTTCCTTCTAACTCGTGCTTGCGCATGTCTTTCAGATCATGCCTCCACGAAGAGCTGTCTGAGGTCATCCTGCTAGGAGGAAAGTTGAAGAGCAAGGGGTATCTAATGCCCCAGAAGTGCAACCTCAAGGAGAAGTCACTAATGTTGAATTTCATGAAGCAATCCAAATGCTAAGTCAAGATGTGACCAACCAAGTTGGACAACAAAGAGGGGCTAGACAGGAATCGGCTCATACTTCAAGGATCCATGAGTTCTTGAGGATGAATCCTCCAAGCTTCAAGGGTTCAAGCACCGTAGAGGATCCGGGAAATTTTATAAAGGAACTGCAAAAGATGTTTGAGGTTATGCATGTTGCCGATGCTAAGCAAGTGGAACTAGCTTCCTATCAACTGAAGTGTAATACGAGGACTTGGTTTGACTAGTGGAAGAAGAGTAGGGTTGACGATGCACCAGTTTTGAGTTGGATTGTGTTCGAGAGTGATTTCTTGGGCAGTTTCTTTCCATGTGAGCTAAGAGAAGCCAAGGTACAGGAATTCCTTACCCTTACACAGGAACCTATGAATGTTCATGAGTACAGTTTGAAGTTTACACAACTTTCCTGATATGCTCCGGAGATAGTTGCTGAGATGAGGAGCAAGATAAGTCTGTTTGTTGCTGGGTTCTCTCGTCTTTAAAGTAAAAAGGGCAAGGCAGTGATGCTTATAAGGGACATGGAAATAGTGAGACTTCTGGTTTATGTGCAGCAGGCTTAGGAAGAAAAGCTGAGGAATAGAGAAGAATTTAGAAACAAGAAAGCTATGACAGGGAATGAGTCCGGGCAGCAAAGTAGTAATGTGAACCGGTCTTCCTTTCAATTTAAGAAAAAGAGACCGGCTCCATCATCTACTAGTACACCTGCACCGAATTACAAAGGTGAGCCTAGTAGTCAGAATTCGCAAAATTTCAAAGCTAGACCTGCTGAGTCTCAGGGTGTTGTGGCACAAGGAGGTAATTGGGCTCCTACATGTGCTACGTGAGGTAGGAACCACACAAGTGTGTGTCGTGATGGCTCTATTGGTTGTTTCAAGTGTGGTCACGAGGGTCACATCATGAAAGAGTATCCTAAGAACAGGCAAGGAAATGGTAATAAGGGCAAGAGAGCCCAATCTTCTTCAATTACTCCACAAGACCAGGCTACACCTAGAGGAGCTACTTCAGGGACTGGCAGAGAAGCAAACTGCTAATATGCAATCACTAGTCATCAAGAGCAAGAAAATTCTCTAGATGTTGTCACTAGTATGATCAAAAACTTTACTTTTGATGTTTATGCCTTGCTAGATCTAGAGGCGAGTGTATATTTTGTGACTCCATATGTTGCGATGAATTTTGATGTTCTTCTTGAGAAACTTTGTGAGCCCTTTAGTGTTTCTACACCTATTGGTAAGTCTATTCTAGCTTAGAGAGTCTATCGTGATTGTGTTATTTCCGTTTATAACAAGAGCACCATGGTTGCTTTAGTTGAGTTAGACATGGTAGATTTTGATGTTATTTAGGGTATGGACTGGCTTCATGTATGTTATGCCTTTATTGATTGTAGAACTCGAGTTGTTAAGTTCTGAATTCCTAATGAGCCAATTATAGAATGGAGTAGCAGATCAGTAGTGCTTAAGGGTTTTTTCATTTCATACCGTAAGGCGAGAAAGTTTGTTTCCAAGGGGTGTGTCTATCACTTAGTAAAGGTTAATGATTCTAGTGTTGAGACACCTCCTATTGAGTCAGTTCCAGTTGTGAGTGAATTTCCAGAGGTCTTTCCAAATGATCTTCCCGAAGTCCTTCCTAAGAGATACATAGATTTCAGTATAGATCATCTTCCCAATACTCGTCTTATATCTATTCTACCATATATGATGGCACCAACAGAGTTAAAAGAGCTAAAAAGCAGTTGAAAGATCTCCTTGAGAAGGGCTTTATTCGACCAAGTGTCTCACCTTGGGGTGCTCTGGTCTTATTTGTGAAGAAGAAGGATGGTTCTCTTAGAATGATTATAGACTACCATCAATTGAACAAGGTTACTATCAAGAATAAATATCCTCTTCCAAGAATTGATAATCTCTTTGATCAACTTTAGGGTGCCACTTTTTTTTCCAAGATAGACCTCAGATCTGGCTACAATCAGTTAAGAGTAAGAAATGTGATATTCCAAAGACTATTTTCATGACCCGTTATGGTTATTATGAGTTTCTGGTCATGTCGTTCAGTACAACCAATGCGCCTACATCATTCATGGACCTTATATATAGATTATTCAAGTCTTATTTGGATATGTTTGTTATCGTGTTCATTGATGACATTCTAATTTGTTCAAGGAATAAGGAAGATCATACTAGCCATCTCAAATAGTTCTCCAAACGCTAAAGGATACAAAGTAGTACTCTATTTTCTCTAAATGTGAGTTTTGGATTGGGTCTCTAGCATTCTTAGGCCACATTGTTTTCAGTGATGAAATTAGAGTTGATATCCAGAAAATAGAGGGAGTGCAGAATTTGCCGAGACCCACATCTCCAACTGATATTAGGAATTTCTTGGGGTCGGCTGGATATTATAGAAGGTTCATAGAGGGGCTCTCATCTATTTCCTCCCCTTTGACCAAGTTGACTCAGAAAATAGTGAAGTTTCAATGGTTTGAAGCTTGTGAGAAAAGCTTTCAGTAATTGAAAACTAGGTTGACTACTGCCCTAGTATTGACCTTACCAGAGGATACGCAAGGCTTTGTTGTAAATTGTGATGCGTCTAGAGTTGGTTTGGGTTGTGTGTTAATCTAGAATGGTAAAGTTATAGATTATGCCTCCAGAGAGCTGAAAGTTCACGAGAAGAATTATCCAACCAATGATCTAAAGTTGGCTGCCGTAGTATATGCTTTAAAATTTTGGCGTCATTATCTTTATGGTGTTCATGTGGATGTGTTCACCGATCACAAGAGTTGCCAGTATGTTTTTATTCAGAAATAGCTTAGGTGATTAGAGTTACTCAAGGATGATGACATCAGTATTCTATGCCACCCAAGTAAGACTAAGGTTGTTGTAGATGCCTTGAGTAGGTTGTCTATGGGTAGTACCGCCCATGTTGAGAAAGAAAGAGAGAGTTAGCAAAAGATGTGCACAGACTTGCACGGTTAAGAGTTTGAGTAATGGATTCCACAGAAGGAGGAGTGGTGGTGATAAATGTGGCTGAATCATCATTAGTGTCTGAAGTTATAGAGAAACAAGACCAAATTCCTATTTTTCTTGATTTGAAGGCAAATTTTCATAAGCAAAATGTGATAGCTTTTAAACAAGGGGGAGATGGTGTATTGAGGTATCAAGGTAGGTTGTGTGTACCAAGGGTGGATGAACTCCAAGAAAGGATCATGGAGGAAGCTCATAGCTCCAGATATTTCATTCATCTGGTTTACACAAAGATGTATCATGACTTGGGAGGAGTATATTGGTGGGATAGTATGAAGAAGGGTATTGTTAAGTTCTTGCTAAATGCCCGAATTGTCAACAAGTTAAAGTAGACCATCAAAGGTTCGATGGTATTGTTCAGAATATAGATATCCCAGAGTGGAAGTGGGAGATGATCAATATGGACTTCATTACTAGTTTGCCACGGTCTCGTAGGCAACATGATACCATTTGGGTGATTGTTGATTGAATGACAAAATCAGCCCAGTTTTTGCCAGCAAAGACTACCATTCAGCAGAGGATTATGTCAGATTATATATTCAAAAGGTAGTAAGACATTATAGAGTTCCAGTTTCCATTATTTTAGATAGAGGTTCACAATTTACTGCACAATTTTGGAAGTCATTCCAAAAAAGTTTAGGTTGAAAGGTGAACTTGAGTACTGCTTTTCATCCTCAGAAAGATGGTCAAGTATATTGCACTATTCAAACCTTAGAAGATATGTTGAGGTCCTGCGTGATTGATTTAAAGGGTAATTGGGTTGATCACCTACCCCTCATTGAGTTTGCGTATAACAATAGTTACTACTCTAGAATCCACATGGCTCCTTATGAAACTCTTTATCGGAGGTGATGCAGATCTCCTATTGAATGGTTTGAGGTTGGTGAAGCTGGATTGATAGGACCAGACTTAGTTCATCAAGTTATCAAGAAGGTGAAAGTTATTCAAGAGAGATTGAAAACATCGCAGAGTCATCAGAAATCCTACCCAAATGTTAGGAGAAGGGAGTTAAAGGTTGAAGTAGATGATTGGGTATACGTGAAAGTTTCACCCATGAAGGGTGTTATGAGATTTGGTAAGAAGGGGAAGCTTAGCCACCGGTATATTGGCCCTTACAGAATATACAAAATGATTGATAATGTAGCTTATGAGTTGGAGCTACCACAGGAGTTAGCAGCGGTCCATCCGATATTTCATATTTCCATGTTGAATGAATACATGGGAGATCCTTCACTTATCATACCTACTGAAGATATTGGTATCAATGATAGCTTACTTATGAGGAGATTCATGTTAAGATTTTCGACAGCCAGGTTCGCAAGTTGAGAACCAAGGAATTAGCATCAATCAAAGTTATTTAGAGAAATAAGTTTTTTGAGAAAGCTACTTCGAAGACTGAGGAGGACATGAAGAAGAGATATCCTGATCTCTTTGAGCCCAGAGAAATTCCAGATCGCGGTACTAATTCTCTTTTAGTACTCTTTAATTGATATATTGCATGTGTTAGATTTGCTTGTTGGGTGTTTGAGCTTAATGTTAAATGTTACACCCTTAGCATGTAAGAGTAATCTCATTCAAGGATGAATGTTCCCAAGGGGGAGATATTGTAACACCTTTCTATTCGAAGGAACTAGAAAGAACTAGAATTTGAAAGAACACTATTTTTGGAAATAATCAAATTTGGAATGTTTGACAAGTTGATCTAAGTATGAGTTTTGGGTAAACTTCAAACGACCATAACTCTTAATATAGGATGAGTTAGGTAGGCTACAAGATACCGAAAGGAAGATATTTGAAATATCTTTCCAACGCCACTGAGTTTGCTCAATTTTTAGTTCGTATGAGGGATAAATGCCCATTGGAAGTCAGGCTGTCTAGATAAGAAAAGTCAACCAGATTTTAGGAGGGTATTATGGTCTTTTCACTTCCCAATTAATTATATTCGTTTTTGATAATTAATTTGTGGTCTAAACTGAATCAGTTCAATTTACGCTTCATAAAATTAAGTTAGGGTTTTGAGAGAAGAGAAAAGAAGAGGACAAAAGAGGAGAAGAAGCAAGGATTCATCACGTTCTTGAAGATAAGCTTGTGGATTTCGCCAAGGGTTGATCCCCACGAGGTATGTGAGATCACATAGCAATGGGTTCATTCACCCACGCGCCAATAATGATTTTATTCCGTGAAATTTTGTTCTTGAAAGTATATAAATTGAGTTCTTGATGGATTGTGTCGAAGTTCCTATTGGGATCTTGATTGATTGGATTCTCGTATACCTCGGTTGTGTATTCGAATTCGAAGCATTTGGGGAAGAAACCAATTGAATCTAGAGGGTTTAGAGTTTAAAAAAAATTCATCAAAAACCTGGTGAAGGGGGCTGGGGCACTGCGCCATTGAGAGCGCCCCAAATAAACTTATGTAGTTTTGGCTCTGGGGCTCATCGCCACTCAAAGCGCCCCTACCTAATTTCTGAAGTTTTCCATCTGGCGCCTAGCGCCATTTAGAGCGCCAGGGTCGCCAGGTCTCCTACCATTTCCCGCTTCTTTCTGTTTGAGTTCCCTTGAATCGTACATTTTTTCCTAGTTGATTTATACACCATAAGGTACGTATAAACATCATCATATCATCTAGAACATGAGATCATGACCCGTCAATCCATAAATCAAATTCAAGGTAGATCTAAGAGTCAAGTCAATAGAGTTCTTAGAATCTTTTCAAAGTCTATTACAATCATTTTAAACATTTTTTAAAAAGACTTAAGCATTGAGTTGAGAAAGAGTATAGCCGAGTTCATTTCTTTAAAACTGGTGTATGTAGGACTAAGTACTCCCAAAGAGCAAAAAATTTCACATTTAAGATGAGAGGAAACACTGATTTCCAAACGAGTTTTCATGAGTAGTTTTGAGTTCCATCTATTTTAAGGGATAAGATTTTTGAGTAATAACCTCAAATCACAGAGAAAGAGTTAAGTTTATAAACATATGAGCTGAGTATTTTTTTGGAGTATTATTGAGCACCGATATGGGGACGAGTCCATAATAACTCAAGTCCCCATAAACCATGTAGCCAACGTGGGTATAAAGGGTCAGACTTTTTAGATGATTCCTTAATGCTTTTTCACATAGACTAGTGGATCCACTTAGTTGAGGTGTTCTATATCCTAGCAAGTTATAGGATAGTTCTAGCAGCGTGGGCGAGACGTTGTATCATCACATAACTCCTAGTGATGGTTGTCGATTAGAGAAACTCCCACAAAATTATATTACTTTATTATATATGTATATTGAAGAGTTGAGTAAATCTTGGGTAAGTGTTCTTTCAGAATTCAGTTCAATCTTATATCGTGTTTAGTTTTCCCCTTGCATGCTTGTACATTTAATGTACTAATTCCATTTGGCCTGCATCATTTTATGATGCAGATACAGGTAACGAGGGTCACCATCCACCGCCTCGTCGATCCAATTGAGCACTCAGAGTCAGTTTGTGAGCCTCCTTGCTTTTCGGAGGATCCATTTTTACATTGTTTTTAGTATTACAGTTTTTAGGATGATCGGGGATCTTGTCCCGACATTCCTCATTGCTTTAGAGGCTTCATAGATGGAAAGCTATAATTTGTTAGTCTTTCCATTTTCAATTGTTTATGTTAAGACTTGAGTGGCCTTTTTGGCCAGACGAATATTTATTTCAAGGCATTCTAAGTTATTTGCATGAGTATCTTTTGAGACTGCTTGAAGCGACCCTTTCAAAACGGTATCACTACTTAAAAAAGAAATCTAATTAAAATACTCGCGACATTCAAAACCAATTAATGAGGCATACTGATTTTAATCTAGTAGAGGGATTAGATTCATAACGAACTCAAAAAATAAAAAAATAATCTAGATAATTAACCGACCAGATCTTCATGCATATTTTAACCTGGCACTCGAGGTGAAATAACAAGAATATTACACTTCTGAGTACCGAAATCAGCCAACTCATACTTCACACAACTTTCAAGACATATAGCAAATTAGTATATTACAAAACTTGGGTTTACACACCCCAAAAAGATTTTTAAAAAATGTATAACCATACTTATATTACAACCCATGGTGATATGACCAAATTAGCCCCCAAAATCTCATGTAAATATACAACACAAAGATCATGTACAAGTCCCAAGGTTTATACAAAATATAGATGCCTATATGCAAATGTGATCTTCCTTAAGGCTTTCAAAATCTCCATCATCAATGGCCAGCTTCAAGCATCATCGCGAACAGCCCCCTACGATAGAAACAACTATCGCTAAGCATATAGCTTAGTGGTGTGCAAACTATAGGTTTGGAGCCCTCAAATTCACCAAGTTATCATTCTCAAGTCAAGGGCAGCACGATCGAAACAAAATCAGTAAATCAAGTAACCAATATACAAGGAGTATCAAGTTCAATATTTAAAGGTCCAAATGTTAAGAAAGCTCATAACACAACTTTTCAAGAAATTCAATAACAAGGCTCACCCAATATATACATCATGTCGTCACACCAGGCACGAGCAGGTGTCAAGAAGGGTCAAAACCCAATAATCAAGAGAACCAAGAACCATATTAAAAATGGCTTTCTAGTTCGTACTTCAAAATGGACAACTTCCATTCTTAAGACGGACTAAAAATCCAGAGTCAAGATGGCAAATGATCCAAACCAAGAGGCATGCCAAGAGTGACAAAGTCACAGCCACAAGAAGGACAAGGTCCCAACAAGAGTGCCAAGTGATCAAACAGTCCGTACAAGTGGGCGAGTTACACAATCTTCTTTAATGTATTAAAGAATATCAATACGACAATGCAAAGTGACAAGTTGTAACCAAGGTACCAAGATAACTTTCAGATATACCAGCAGGTAAAAAGAGTACAAGTATAAGTTTAAACACAAACCTCAGTTCTTTAGCACAAAAACAGTCCAACACAACTTCACGAGTTCAAATCGTAGACCAACCAGCGTATCAAAGTCTTCAACTCGTACACGAGGATATACAACCTTTAAAAAATGAATTCAATTGCTTATTTACTTTCTAGTAGCTCAATAATGATGGCGTAACACAGGGTTATCATCACAAGTAAGCCTAACTTGTACAAATACGACTATACTCCCGAAACAGAAATTCTGCCCAATAAAAGCACTTCATCTCGCAACTTAGATTTGAAACAGAAAACGGCAAAAATGGAATTTATATCCTTCATAAAAGATGTAGGTACATCTTTTAAGCTTGAAAATAATCAAGAATCACCACAAAATACGCTTTGTACAAAAAGATATAAACAAAACACTAACAGTTGAACATACAGGATTTCAAATTCCAGAATCTGGACAGAACATGTCATAGGTTTCGTCCCTTATTTCGTAGTCCTAATAGCTAAATTAGAGTTTACCATAAACATAATAGTTGTAGGTATAGGAATCAGCTTTCCAAAACATATTTATTCACCTCAAAAGAAGTTATACAGAACGAGATATTCTAAAATTACTAAACACTACCCAGCTTCAAAAAAACAAGTTTTGATTACTCACCAAAAGGTAGGATGTCTCGACTTCCACCTAGAAGGACCAAGGTTTTCTCTTGTGATTTTGATGAAAATCTGGTTAGAAAATGTTCTTATGTTCTTGGACTTCAGTTCCAAACGAAAATCACAAGAGGAGGTGTGATAATATAGTCTAATGAGGATGCTTAGTCACATATACAACTGTCCCTAAAGGGTGCTGCCCCATTTTATTGTGTGCTGCCCTAAATGTATACATATACACCTATATGTATATAATTGTTATGAACACTTTCAATTCATATGTAATTTTAACTAGAAAAAATTACGTAAATACCCCCATACAATACCTTAAATTACGAGCACAATCTATTTTAAACAAGGTTGCATTTATCACAAAATTTCAAGTTCCCAAAATAAGAGTAAAACATATTGTAGTAATTAAGAAATGATGCATCGGCATACAAGAGTTGATCTAGTATTTTAGGGGTGTTACACTGCTTATTATTGATTAAGTCTTCCACTAAGAGTTATGTCAGGCCAAGGGTTCGCTTGGGGCCAGCAATGGTTCTCGAGTGCCAGTCGCTCCCAGGGTGTAGTCTCGGAGCGTGACATAATCCTTCATTTTGGCTCATCACAATGAACTACTTCTAAGCATCCTTAAGTCCTATATAATACTTTATCTTGGTTCCTCACAATGAACTACTTCTACATCCTTTTCCCCATTTTGACATATTGCACAAGAAAGAAAACACCAAACCCTTGCTTGCAATGACCACTAATAGTATAATCATAAATGAAAAATCACCTATGCTTGGTGAGGAAAAACCATTGATTTTTTATGCATCCCATATGAAAAATTAGTCCAACATTAATTCTCATATAATATATACGTCCGGATGACGAGAAGCCTTGTGCTGTAGCACAAGAACTTCATGTTCCCCTTATTGACTCAAGGGGTTTCTTTTCTGCTGACCCTTTTGCCGCCCAACAAGCATCTAGGCTTGTTGGTGAAGCGTGCAGGAGTCATGGTTTCTTTCTTATAGTGAACCACGGAGTTGATGCTAATCTCATCTCTAATGCTCATCGTTACATGGACATGTTCTTTGACATGCCTCTCTATGAAAAGAAAAAAGCTCAAAGGAAAATTGGTGAACATTGTGGTTATGCCAGTAGCTTTGCTGGAAGGTTTTCTTCATAACTTCCTTGGAAAGAGACACTTTTTACTATACTTTGCTCAAGAAGGCTCATCTCACATAGTTGAGGAGTATTTCCAAAGAACATTGGGTGAAAGTTTTAAAAATCTCGGGTAAGGACAATCGACTATATTTCCCAGCAAACCCGGTGCGAAATCATCCCTGCGAAACCCATAACCTAGCAGCCTAAACAATCACGTCGCCGTCTCCTTTTACCCCTTTTTCGCGGAGTCGCAGGCCTGATTAACAGTCCTATCCTTTGTCTTGAAAAGGAGCGAAGGAATTCAAATTTGAATACTCGTTTACCCCCCCCCCCCACACACCAATCGACCTTAGTTTTTCGGTCTATATAAAGCTTTCATCTTCACTATTTTAAGGCAGCAGCTCACCTCTTAAGAAGAGGATTTTGGACATAAAAAACAACAAATCCTAAACGAGGGAAAGATACAAAAAAACTCTCCCAATCCTTGGTTTATCGGCAACCTGAGGTCTACTTCTTTTTTTTTATGTTTTGGTGTTGATTCTCTTCTTTCGTAACCGAATTCATATTGGTGTAAAAGCTTCATGGTCAAGCTCGTTGTCCTAGTCTCGCTGCCCGAAAAAAGGTAATTTCTCCCCCATTTAGTTTTTCTTTGTTCTGCTCGTCTTCAATCTAAGCATTATAATTTAATTTATCATAGTTTCTATTTCAGTATGTTTGATTCTAAATGAGAATAAGATTATGCGTCTTGTTTTTATCAATACAATTCTATAAATTGTTGGTCGTATTGTACTCGATTTGTTGCCTGCAGATTATAGTTCAGTTTTGAGTTTTTGATTAGACCTTATTTGTCATCTTTTCTTGTTCGATTCTTGCTTGAGGTTGAGCAGTAATGTTTGTTCTTATTTATTGGTAGTGTCATCATATTAGCATGATTTGAATTCGTTCCTCTCAAACTTAAGGTCGTATTGAAGTTGTGGACAAAGGTTTATCGTTTGCGGGTCATCTGTTAGTTTGAAATGATGTATTCTGTTGTGTTTCTTGTCCTTGGCATGAGTTGAAAGCTGTCTTTTCTTTAGTGGTTTGATTATTTAAAATAGGTTTTTTGGGGCATATTGTTACTAGCTCGAATAAGACCCTGTTTCTCTGTTTAGATGCAGCATGATCATTATTTAACTAGTTAGTAGAAAAGTTTGAATTTGAACAAAGTTTTATGAGATATGCTGTAGTTTACTCTTTTCTTTCTCAAATGCCTTGATCATGTACCTTACTGTATCGTTTCCATTATGTACCTGATCTTGTGTTTATTTTGTTAAAATTTTGAAGTTTTGTCCAGATTAGTGAAGTTCTAAGCATGAAATGGGTTAACAAACTGACTAATCCAGGTTTTGTTGCTCCTCTTTTCTTTGTTTGAGTTTATTTTATCTCTAGCATGGTTAGTGTCATGTTTTGTTGTTTCTCATCTTAAATCTTCCTACTTGAATCCTCGTCGAATTCATTTTGCCATTGTTTTGCTCTCTTTTCAAAATCAAGTCTTTCATTTTATTTGCTACTGGTTGGCATCATTTTCATTTAGGTGTAAGATTTCAAAATTAATTAATATGATATGATTGAAGCAATTGGGCCAAGTGTTCCTCAACTCATGGATACTCAACTCAATGCAGCATAAAAATAATAATAAATATGCACTTTATATAAATCATTTAAAATAATATATAACAACTCAATGTATTTAAAAATACAATAATAACTCGCTCTGTATGTAAAGATACAAAATAACTCAATTTGGGAGATTCTCTAACCGACAACCATCACTATGAGCTATGTGATGATACATCGTCTTGCCCACGTTGCCAGAACTGTCCTATACCTTTTCAGAGTATAAGACATCCTCAACTAAGTTGCTCCACTAAGCTATGCTTAAAAATCAATAAGGAATCATCTAAAAAGTATGACCCGTTCTACCCACGTTGGCTATATGGTTTATGAGGATTTTGAGTTCTATGAACTCGTCCCCATATCGGTGCTCAATACTACTCCTAAAAATATACTCAACTTATACGTTCAAAAACATTTCCTCATCCTCAAGCTTTGAGATTATTATTCAAAAGGTTCTCTTAAAAGAGATTATACACAAAAACTCCTCATGAACTCATTTTGAAATCGATGTTTCCGCTCATTTTAAATGTAAAAACAATTACTCTTGAGAATACTTAATTCCCATATATTCATTTTGAACCAAGTTTGTAACGCCCCGATCCTACACCTTAGACGTGGCCGCCATTCCAGAACCATTGATGGCCTCAAGCGAACCCTTGGCCTGGCTCAACTCTCAGCAGAAGACTTACTCAAGTGATATAGAATTACAAAAACAACTCGACTCATAAATAAAGTAGTTAACTCAAAATACTCAAATGAACATAAGTGTTCAACTCACCATCTTTAAAACATTAACAAAAGAAATGAAAGAAAGACTCATCAAAAACTACTATCTATCTATGAAGCCTATAATACTATGAGGGATGTCGGGACAAGACCACCAATCATCCTAACAAAACTGAAATAGATAAAAATTAAAAAAAGGATCCTCCGGAAGCAAGGAGGCTCACCAAAGCTAACTCGAACTGCTATGTTATCAACTAAACGCATGTTGATGACCCTAATCTCCTGTATGTACATCATGAAATTATGCATGCCAAATGGCATCATTACATTGAATGTACGAACATGTAAGGGGAAATACCGAACATTATATAAAAAGTTGAACTTAGAAATAAGGAAACATACTCACATCAACTCATGGATACTAAACTCAATGTAGTATTAAAACAACAATAAAGATGAAATTTATATAAAGGATTTAAAACAATATATAACAACTTAATGTATTTAAAAATACAATAATAACGCAGTTTGTATGTAAAAATACAAAATAACTCAATTTGGAAGATTCTCTAATCGACAACCATCACTATGAGCTATGTGATGATTCAACGTCTCGCCCACGCTGCCAGAATATTCCTATACCTTGCCGTAGTATAAGACATGCTCAACTAAGTGGATCCACTAAGCTATGATTAAAAGGCAATAAGGAATCATCTAAACAGTATGACCCTTTCTACCCGCGTTGGATACATGGTTTATGAAGACGTTGAGTTATAAGGGCTCGTCCCCATATCGGTGCTTAATGCTACTCCCAAAAATATTCTCAGCTCATATGCTTAAAAAACATCCTTAAACTTTGAGATTATTACTTAAAAGGTTCTCTTAAAAGAGATTATACTCAAAAACTCCTCATGAACTCATTTGGAAATCGATGTTTCCGCTCCTTTTAAATGTAAAACATTTACTCTTGGGAATACTTAGTTCCCATATACTCATTTTGAAAAATAAAACTAAACTCTCCTCATCCTCAAACTCAGGTACTCAGGTCTTAAAACAATTTTTTTTAAAATATTGTAAGAGACTTCTCAAAATGACTCGAAAGAACTCTCAAGACTTTGCCCTTAACTCTACCTTGAATTTGAATTATGAATTCAAGGGTTATGATTCATGTTATGAAGGATCTCTCAATTTTTAGATGTAGTTTAGAGTAGTTAGAATCATAAAGGAGTAAAGTTACACCTTAAAAGAACTCAGACGGGTCAAACGATGGAAAACACGATGGGGCAGGTGACCCTGACGCACTGAGTGGCGCGGGGAGCCAGTCCTCAAACTTCTGAAGGTCACTTCTGGCGCATTGCTGATGTGGTGCGCCAGCCCCTGCCTGAAAAACACGACGAATTTTGTTCTCTCGTTTTCTGACTCTAATTCGCCTAGAATCAAATGATTTCTTCCCAACCCTCTTAGATTCATTTATTCAACTTATTTATATGAAAATCTACTCGAAAATGCTCATGAATAATTCTTACTAACAAGGTCCTTGCCTCAAGAACTCAACCATCACTATGAAAGCTTACATACCTTACTTTGGCTTAATTCCTTGACAAATCTCACGAATCTTGACGAACACCTTGAACCTCTTCTCTTTTCTCTTCTTTAACTCCTTTCAACACCCTAATTGTATTTAGGATTGTGAAAACTGACCCAAATCATTTTAGACCCCTAAAATATTACTAAACATGTTTTAAGTTGATGGGTTAAGGAAAAGACCAAAATACCCCTCATTAATTTGGGTAACTTTCCTTAACTGGAGATACTGACTTCAAATGGGGATATCTCCCTCACCCGAACTCGAAATTTAACAAACTCGGTGGAGTTGGAAAGAGAATTCAAATACCTTTCATTTTATATATTATGGGCCACCTAAATCATCTTGTACTAAAAGTTTTGGCCATTTGAAGTTGATAAAACTTACAACTTAAGCATAAGTTAAAAAATTATAAATTTCACTCTTCCCAAATTAGTTCTTTCTAAATTTAGCTCTTTGTAAGGCGGGATGTTATATTTCGTGTATGTGATAGCCACTTGGCTATCATAATATAGATACATGGGACCCTTAGAATTCTTTACAATACTCAAAAACTCAAAAATTCTCTTTAACTTAACAACTTCTTGTACTGCATATGCACAAGCCACAAATTCAGATTCCATAGTTTAAAGAGTTGTGCAACTTTGCTTTTTGCTTTTTCATGAAATAGCACCACCAAGTAGTTAGTGTAACACCCCAGAAATTTTTGAATTAAGACTCGAACCCTTATTTGTAGTGAGTGAGATTTTTGCAAGGAATTTAAAATTTCTTGAGTGTTAAGGTCTCTAGACGTAGCACCTTGAGTTCCAAAAAGAATTAAATTGAAAATAGCAAAATCTGAAATTTTGCAGGTTAAGCTAAGTATGAGTTTTGGGTCGACTTCAAACGACCATAACTTCTAGCTCAAGATGAGTTAGGTGTGATACCAGATACCGTAGGGAAGATCTTTGAATTATCTTTCTAACGCCACCAAGTTATCTCAGTTTTGATATCGTATGAGGGAGATATGTACATTTGAAGTTGGGTTGTCTAGACAAGGAAAGTCAAAACCGGATTTTAGAGGGGTATTTTGGTCTTTTCTTTACCCAATCAAATTTAACTCGTTTTTAGTAATATTTTAGGGGTCTAATTTGATTAGGTTCAGTTTTATAATCCTATTTTATGCCTAGGGTTTTAGTTGAGAGTTCAAGAAGAGAAAAGAAGAAGAGAGAAGAGGAGAAAAGAGAAAGGATCGAAACGTTCGTCGAAATTCTTGAGAGTTGTTGCGGATTGTTGCCATGGGGTTGATCCCTAAGAGGTATGTAAGCTTCCATAGTGTTGGATTAGTTCACCCACACACCAAACATGTTATTTTCATCATAATTTCACTCTCAAAAGTTGAAGGATTTAAGTTCTTGATAGGTGTTCTTGAAGTTCATTCTAAATCTTGTTTTGTTGGGGTTTTGATGATTTCTTGAGATGAAAGTGATTGTTTTGAGTGTATTAGTGTGTACTTAGGTTGGGTGATTGAATCTAAGGAAATCTTGAGAAAAGAAATCAATTAAAAGTGATTTTGGATCAGAAAATGAGAGCTGAAATTCGTCGAACTTGGCCTGGGGAAAGGTTGGGGCAGCGCCCCAGATGCTCCCAAGTGGCTGGGGCGGTGCCCCTGAAGTGTGCCCATATGCAGTCTCTGAAGTTAGGGTCTGGCACCCCACACCTGGAACGCACCAGGGTCACCTGCCCCCACTTCTTTTCCGTCGGTTGTCCCGTTTGAGTCCCTTTTAAGTGTATTTTCACTCCCTTTGATTCTAATCACTCTAAACTACTTCTAAACATTTAGAAATCATTCATAACATGAATCCTAACCTTGAATTAATAATTCATCTTTTTTAGAAAAGTTAAGAGTTAAGTCTTAAGAGTTTTTCCGATCATTTTGAGACAGTCCTTTTGAGTCCTTCTGAGGAGTCTTCTACAATTTCTATTAACTTGTTTCAAAACTCAAGTAAGTGAGAATGAGAGTGAGGAGAATGTATTCATGAGTCTAAACTATCACCTAGATCATTCATATCATGAACCACAACTCTTGAATTAATAATTCACATTCAAGAAGAGAGTTAAGAGTAGAGTTCAAGAAAGCCTTTGAGTTCAATTGTGAATCCTTTGAGATCAACTATCGATTTGAACTAAGTTTTGAGGAAGTAAGTCATAGAATGAGAAGAGTTGTATTCACGAGTTCCATATTATTATGTAGACCCTCGAGTCGAGTCGTTCATGCCAATAACTTCTGCATGAACTCCATCAGTTTAGTATCTTTGAAAGAAGTAGTATCTTCAAGTTCTAAGTCTTGAGTATCAAGTTTCTAACCCCTCCGAGATTATAATCCTAATCATGGGACTATTACTTATTACCCATGAAGTCCATGAGTTGAGTTGTTCATGCCCATAATTCCACATGAACATTATAAGTCGAATAGTCTTGAGATAAGAAGTATCTTTGAGTCATTGGGTTGAGTTGTTCATGCTCATAATTTCGCATGATCCCTCTGAGTTGAGCATTCTTGAAATGAGTAGTATCATTGAAGTTCTTGAGTTCCAAATATTGAGTTCTATCTATGGTTATTGAAAACCTTGCATTGAGTCGTTCATGTCCATCATTCTGCATAGACCATATTTTAAGAAGTCTTTTACAAATGTTTTAACTTTGTTTTAAGACTTAAGTTTTGAGTTCAGTAAAGAGTAAAGTTGAAGTTCATTTCTTCAAAAGTATATGAGGACTATGTATTCCCAAAAGAGATTAAAATGTTTTCACATTTAAATAAGAACGGAAACTGAGATTTCCAAGATAGCCTTTGAGCTAAGTTTTTGAGCACTAATCTCAAATCACAGAAGAAGTTGTTTTTAAAACATATGAGCTAAATATATTTTTGGGAGTAGTATTGAGAACCGATATGGGGATGCGAGTTCATATTAAGTTAAGTCTCCATAAACCATGTAGCCATCATGGGTAGAAAAGGGTCATACGTTTTAAATGAATTCTTTTCACAATAGACTAGTGGATCCACTTAGTAGTTCAGGTCCTATACCCCGGCAAGGTGTAGGATGGCTCGAGCAGCATGGGACTGATAACGTTGTATCATCACTATAGCTATTAAGTGATGGTTGTCGGTTAGAGAAACTCCCACAACAGTAATTACATGGTTCCTCAATAGGTTCTGCTTAGTATGAATGGGAGTATGGGACTTCATTCATGTATTGCACAAGTAGACTTTGAGAGAGAGCATGGTATGTCTTTTATGATATTATGATTATGAGTTGACATCATGTTTTAAACAGTTTTCCTTTTTCTTTATATTGCACTTGTTTTAAATTGCTTTATATTGAAATGAGCTCAGTCATATCAAGTTGAGTATATAGAGTTGAGTACCCATAGAGTTGAGTACCCAGAGTCAATTATCATATCTTTGAGTTGAGTATCTTATCTCTGAGTTGAGTATCTTATCGTTGAGTATTTATGAGTTGAGTAAGTTTGAGTAGTTTTGAGAATCCTTGAGTATTCCTTGAGTTGAGTAAGTTTGAGAAGAGGTAAGTATGTTTCCTTTTTATCAACTTTCAAGCTTATGTTTATGTTTTAGAATTCCCCTTACATGCTCATACATTCCACGTACTGAGCTAATTGGCCTGCATCTTTTCATGATGCAGACATAAGTATTCAGGATCATCAACAGGATCTTCGTTAATACATCTGGAAGTTCGAGTTAGCTATGGTGAGCCTCCTTGTTTTCGGAGGATTTCATTTACTTTTCAGTTTAGTCAGGATGTTGCGGGTCTTGTCCCGACTTCCATCTTTATCAGTTAGAGGCTTCATATATAGTCAGTATAGTTGAGAAGTCTGTATTATTCATTTATTTTATTAAATATTTTAAAGACTTAAGTTGCCTATTTTATGGCGAGTTGAATATTGCTTTTATATTAAGAGTTTTTCATTTGAGTTAAAGTTTTGTATTTCAGTTTCATGAATTTTATTTAGTTTCTAAGCTTCGTATGCTTGAGTTAGTCTTCCTCTTGTAGTCAGCCAGGATGAGGGTTCGCTTGAGAACCAGCAATGGTTCTCGATGGTTCTCGAGTTCCGACCACGTCCAGGGTGTAGGATCGGGTCGTGACAGTTAGAAAGCATAATCAAATGTTGATTTTCTATTATTTCGATCACCAGCCCGATCAGCATCTGTATAACCTCATATGAATAAATCAGATCCACTATAACACAGTGTATGATCCGCAGTTTCCTTTAAGTATTGGAATATTCTCTTTACTTCTTTCCAATAGTCTCTTCCAGGATTGGATCGATACCTTCTAACCAGACTCACGACATAACAAATGTCTGAGCGAGTACACATCATAACATATATCAAACTCCCGACAACGTTAGAATAAGGAACTTGAGAAATGTCTTCCTTTCCTTTTTCAGTCTTTGGACACATTTCAAGGTTTAAAGTTTCACCCCTTGTTATAGGAGAATCCATGACAACTATTCATTCAAAAATGTTCCAATATTTTCTTTATATAAGTTTCTTGAGATAAACTCAAAAATTTCTTGGAACGATCCCTTTGGATCTTAACACCCAATATATAGTCTGCTTCACCCATTTATTTCACATCAAATAATTTTGAAAGTCATGACTTGACAGTTTTTACAAACTCCAAATAATTTCTAGCTAATTAAAATTCCATCTATGTAGAGAGAAAGAATTACAAAATTTCTATTGGATTTTTCACATAGATGCATGGTCTTCATCGATCATGGTGAAATCAAATGACATCAACTCCTTATGAAATCTCAGGTACCACTAAATTGAAGATTGTTTTAGTCCATAATTTGATCTTTTTAATTTACAAACTGTCTTTTCTTGGACTTTAACAACGAAACCTACTGGTTGTTTCATGTAGATTTCCTCATTTAATTCTCCATTGAGAAAAGTGGTCTTCACATCCATTTGGTGTAATTCTAAATCTAAACGTACAATATTAGCTAAAAGTAATCATATGGAGGTAAACTTCACAACTGGTGAAAAAGTTTCCTCAGTCTTTTCCACCTTCTTCAGTAAAACCTTTTGCCACAAATCGTGCTTTGTGTTTCTGTATTGACCCATACGATTTACATTGAACTTTTAGAATCCATTATTCCCAATAGCTTTACATTCCTTAGGAAGGTCAACTAGATCCCAAACTTTGTTAGTTTTCATGGACTCTAATTCTTCTTTCATCGCTTTTAACCATTCATCCCTTTTAGGGCTTGATAAGGCATCGGTTACAAAATTAGGTTCATCCAATTCTGTAAGAGATACCAAAAAAACATAATTCTCGATCTCATAAGATCATTTAGGTACACCTTGTACTCTTACGTATTTGAAATTCAGATTCCTCAATAGGATTTTGGGATTCATAACTCCCACTTGGACCAAATATCATTTCTTGATCCATTGAATTATCAAGTATGTCTGAAGAAATTATATGATCTTCTGAATTCAATATCTCGTATAGAGGCTCACCTTCATCAATTTCATCCTTTTTGGGAAAATCATTTTCTAAAAATCTGACATCTTGTGATACAATTTCAATAATACTTCCATCCTCCAATTCCTCAATGAACATATATCTTTTGGAGTGTTTTGGGTATTTTATAAAGATACATTTTTTTCCTTTCAGACTTAGTTTACCAAACTCACCAAGATGATCTTTGATAGATGCAGCACAACCTAAGGTCATAGATCATTTAGGTTTATTTTATGACCAACTCAAAGTTCATAAGGAGTCGAAGATACTAATTTAAAAGGCCTTATTCAATATATAAGACGCAGTCAATAATGCATCTCCCAGAAAGAGATAGATAAATTTGTCTACGCCATTATTGACCTAGTCATGTCCAATAATGTTCTATTCCTTTTCCAGCTACACCATTTTGATGAGGTGTATAAGAAGTAGTTAACTGTCTGATAATACCTTTTTCAGTACATAATTATTCAAATTATTTTGACAAATATTCACGTCCTCGATCGGTTCTTAAAGCCTTTATGCTTTTATCTAATTGATTTTCAACTTCATTCATATATCTTTTAAAGCACTCAAGTGCTTCAGATTTATAAGAAATCAAATAGACATAACAAATCGCGTGAAATCATCAATAAATGTAATTAAGTATGTAGCACATGACCTTGCCCTCACATTCATTGGCCTAAAAACATCAGAATGAATTAATTGAAGTGGGAACTCAACTCTTTTAGCCTCCAAATGGTTTACGTGTAATCTTTCCAGCAAGATAATTTTCACAAGTTGACATATCAATTTTGGTGAAAGAACCTAAATTCCCTTCTTTTGCCAACCTATTCATTCAATCTTACCTTATATGACCTAATATTGCATTCCATGTAATAACATCAATATCATTGTTACTTGAATAGCATGTCAATACACAACAATCAACATAATACCCCCAAGTCAAAGGATAACAATCTAAAACGATAAAACGATCATAACAAAGTCTAAAACCATATTAAAAAATTTATCTAGAGCTATTCTAACACCATTACGACTAAAAAACAAATCAAAACCAACGTCTAAAAGAACATACACAAAAACTAAGTTTTGTTGAATCTCTAGAGCATATAGGACGTTATGCAACATCAAAGAACGACCACCACACAAGTCCACTTTGCAACTGCCTATCCCTTTGACTTCTAGTTTGACATTATTTCCTACGTAGATCCACTTTGATTTAGATGAAACTCGACAAAGCTCCACAAACGCTTCTTGATCTTGACTCACGTGGTCGATGGATCCTAAGTCTACAATTTATATATGATAAGATTCAGTTAGTAAAGAAGTATTGAAAACATATGTAGCACTTAAAGATGCATTTAGAAATACTACATTTTTTTGGCTCAGTACACTCACGAGCAAAATACCCCAGCACTTGACAATTGTAGCACTTCATTCTGCTCTTGTCTCTCTTTTTGAAATATCATTTTCCTTTCTTGGAATTTGACTTATTTTCCTTAGAGGGTCCTTCTCCACTTTTTGTGTCTTTCTCATTTCTTTTCCAATTTTTCTTGCACTTGAATCTTGAATGATTTTGTACCTCTTGACTCTGTCACAAAGGTATTGGAAGCAACTTTAGTAGCACCAACACACTCATCTTCAAGTTTAACATGGTGGGTAATATCAGAAAAAGTTTTGATGCTATTATTATGGGTCAAGTTAACCTTCAAATGTTTCCAATTATTGCGAAGAAACATATTATTATGGGTCAAGTTAACCTTCAAATTTTTTAGCAATAATATTTTTTGATGCGATGTCTGTTACGAGATATAATAAGGAAAAAATTTCTAATCAATTATGCATGTGACATACACATTCAAGCAAATCAATTCTCATAAAGGTTTCATATTTAATGTAAAATCGAAAAGACACATAAGCATCCAATCCTCATCTACGAATAAATATTTAACCAAAATTTGAAACTAATTTCTTGATGTGTACACTAATATATATTGAAGACTTTAATAACAAGTATTTTTTAAGTCTAATAACTTAAGTTAAGGAAAAACAAACTACATAATCCATATATTGTAAAGCAAATAAGCAATAATAAATTACTAGATTTTTTTAAAGACTAGTGTAACGACCTGTTTCTGTCATTATAAAAAAGCCAACGGAGAAAAATTTTAGGCCGGAGAACTTTTTCGTAGTAACTTGAAATTTTCTAGCCTAGTCCAGATTTGGACGAAATCGGAGTCATGTGAGTCTAGGGAATTCTGGTAATGATTGGGTGATTTAACAAGAAATTTGATTTCATGAGTAGATAGCTAAGACGTTAAGGAACCCATACGACTTTACGGAATCGAATTCGGGCAAGTAGAACTCCCGAAACTGATCTTAGCGTGAATGGGTAATTTCTGAGTGTCATGGGATGAAGGTGTGTTGTGAAATGGGGGTTTGAGACTCTAATTACGACGTTCCATTTATGTGCAAGCCGCCAAGGTAAAATTTATCCCACCAGGGCGGGCCACCATAATGGGCCAGTCACAAATTAAGTCGGAAATAAACCCCAAAAACGCCATTATTCTACAATTTTCGTTTTTGAGATCTAGGAGAAGACCCCATGCGATTCTTGGCAGTTTTTCACCATTCTTGAGGCTAAATGTAAGGTTTTACTCCCCGAATCCATTTTTTGATCCATAGAATGTAAATTCATGGGTAATTATCGAGGGGGGGTTTGATCTGAAAATTATGGTGAAAATAGCCCTAATCTGGGTATGGGGATCAAGGGTTGACCCAGGGTTGGTGTTATTGATTATGATCTGGGTAATTAGGTCTTATTTATTGATCCTCACGTTATATTGATTGTTTGTAGACCAAGAACAAGCGGAAAGAATCTGAAAAGGGAAGAATCAAGTTTCTTAGGTGATTCAAGCTTTGTTCGAGGTAGGTGATGGTTGTGATTTCATGTTGGTATGATGTATGTTAGTAATTACTTCATTATAATGCATGTATGTATGCGAATGTTACATTATTGATCACACTAATCGTAAATGAGGATGATTGAATAATCGTATGCCATGAATCATGACTTGATTGTATGATTATGAGAATGTACATTGCGATTGTGATTGTGGCTAATGGATCAGGTGTTACGTTCCAACACACTAACTTGGATTGGGTGCCACGTTCTAGAGCATGTATGGATCAGGTGTCACGTCCGACACACTAACTTAGATCGAGTACCACGTACCAGCACACTAACAGTTTGGGTATAGGTTCCATGAGAGGACCATTGACTTGACATGACTTTATATCTTGAGATTTGTGAAATTGTACGTTATCCTAAGTGATAATGGATATTGTATATGTTCGGTATATGCATGTTTATTATTGTTATAATGACTTATATATGTTCACCTATTGCGATAGCCGTGTGATCCTACTAGTACACTGTGATTATGTACTGATACTGCACTTGCTCTTTCTTTGTTGAGTACAGGGCATCTTCATGCGGCTACTGACAGACCTCGTCTAGAAGATCAGTGATCAATCGAATTCAAGGGTGGGTCAGTTATTCCAGGATGCCATGAGTTCTCTTTTTGTTTATGCCCACATCTTCGGACTTACACTAGTCCTTTAGATTTTCTTATGTTTAATTGGGTTGTGCCCATTTCCTTTAGATTTTCTTATGTTTAATTGGGTTGTGTCCATTTCCTTTAGACTTATGATCCTTTTTAGAGTTTTGATACATTGACTTTCAAGTTCTAGATGTTATTTTCGCAATCGTTTGATTAGACTTTTGGCGTTTATGGAAACTATATTTTTCCTTTAGCATTTAAACCTGCTTCCGTATCTTTAAATGCCTTAGTTTTTGGTTGAGTTGTTCAGTTTGGGTTGTAGTAATGGTTCTCCCACCGAAGAGTTAGTGTGGTGCTAATCACGACGATCTGGGCCGTGACAACTAGAATCCTTTCACAAGTCTTCAGGGCAACAAATATACACCTTAAAAGGCTGAGTGGACCAAATATCATGATAAACTTCAGTCAACATACTGCCCCAAGGTTCATGTAGAGCGTCTGTTAAATAACCTAAGGCTCTCCAATATCAAATTTCCTTATAATCAACCAGTTCAGTCCATTTTATTTTTAAAATGTGAATAAAATCATGTGCTGAAATATTAGGGGACATCTTCAAAGACTCAAACTCTTTAAATTTCTTCTCTCTTTTCCTTCGAATGGCCCTTTGATTCGTTAACAGATTTTGTGTCGCCTTTGGGACACCAATTCATATAATTTCACGCCCTAGGATACATGTCCTACGACGATTTGCTCTTCTACCTTTTTCCTTTGCTCGACTTTGAGAACTCTCACTTGGAGTAATTTGAGCATGTTCTCATTCGTCCATATCTGAAATGGGAACAAAAATAAAAATATGGTTAATACCATTTAATGCGACAACGTATGTCACAAATTTCTCATAGAAGACAAGGAACTGTTTAAGGAACATAAGGACTAAACGATTTCTTTCAAGGCCAAATAAATTATTTATATAAACCATACTGTATATACTCAAATATCAGCATATGACTGTTAAAAATAAATAAATATTAAAGTCCAAAACTCAAAAAAAAAATTGACCATATTAAAAATAATACCTTTATTTATATAATTTTCACATGTCTTTAAAATGAAAAATAGTACTCTTTTAATTTCTTTAAAGAATGGAAGACCATCACATGCTAGTACTACTGTTCAATTTCCTTAAAAAGTGGATGTCATTTCATTGTATTCCACTTTTTCCTTAAAAGTGACAAATAATATAAGCACATGACCTTACAGTACTACATAAAAAAAAATTCTTTTCCCTTTTTTTATTACTCTTCCAATGTTTTCCAACAAAATAAAAACATTTAAAAAAAGAGTTCAGTATAAGAAAAAACCTTTACACATTTTTTCAAGGAAGTTTTTTTTCTTCTTATAATTAAGAAGTGAACTAAAAAAAACCTATATTCACTTAGGCAAACATTTGTATATGTTATTTCACGAAAGGAATTAATGAGAAAATACAGATTTCTTTTATAAAAAGAAACAAAATCACGTTTATAAAAAAATATTCTTCCCACTAAAGAAAACAAAATTTCATCCTTCTTTAATAAAGAAAAGTAGTATACATAGGATTAGTACTTCATTTAAAGACAAAATTCTTCTCCTTTAATAAAGTATAATAGTACACATAAGACAAGTACTACATTTTCGTTAAAAAATGAACAAACAAAAATGTATAAATCAATAACAGAATCTACTTCTTCTCTCCATTAACTTATCATTTCAAAAAAATGTACATGACCTCGCTTATTCCATTCATTTTACCCTTTTTATTCGTTTAAAAAAATATATATATTTCATGAATCAGTTATTTCCACATATCTGATTCAAAACAAATAATAAGGAAAAACAAAAGGATGAACACAATTCTGATATATTGCATAAAGGAATTGGCGAATTATTTTCTTTGAATGCGAAACACAACATATTTCAGATTTATTGATAGTTTCGAACAAAAAATAACGTGAAACAGAAACAATCTAACCATGCTCTGATACCATTGATAGATTTAAATAATATTTTGATACAAGATTTGTGTACCTTTGATTATTGCGGTCAGGGTCAAATTTATGTATTAAAACTAGGTCACCGGAACCCATGGTCATCCGACTAAACTCGATATATTATTTGTAATTATTAAAGAATATATTAAATACAAGCTTGCGGAACCATTCTCAAAATGGGTAGATGATTTATTGGTTTGAAGGCTTGTTTTCAACACTAAGGTCCCAAGTTTGATCCTAGCTAGCAACAATTTGCTTCAATTTGTTTTTTTATTAAATAAAAACACGTTTTTTTTTCTTTTCAAAAAGCTAAATTCTAAAAGCTATAAAGTCAAAAGACTTCAAAAGGTTTTCTTCCCACCCACATTTCAAGTTCCAACAATATTTTTTCTTCTCTCTTCAAAATTGTCTTTTATTTTCAACACAAACAAGCTCCAAGTCTCCAACTTCAAGTCAAGAATCTAGAAAAATCATTATTGTCAAAGTTTAAGGTAAAATTCTTTTTAGTTCATGATTCTCTTTTAATAAACAAACTAACAAAATAAAAAAAATTAAATACATGACTTTAATTTAGGGTTTCCATAAAAAGAAAATTCTTGCCATTACTTATAATAGGAAATCATCAAGAGCTAATGAATTGGTTATCTCAAACTTATATATTTTGTGGATGTAACTTGTAAGGAATGCGTTTTTATATTATATTATTAATTTTGAAGGGTGTGATTCCCTTATTTTTTTTAATGTGAAAGGGGTGTGATTCCTCTTATTTATTATGAATATGTGATTCTGAATGCAAAAGAGGTATAAGTCTTCTTTTTATTATGAATGTGTGATTTTCTTATTGTTAAATATGAAAGGGGTGTGATTTCTCTATTTTAGTTAGATTTGTAAGGATTGTGATTTCTCTATTTTATTTGAACTTTCAAGGGTGTGATTCCCTTATTTTTTTTATTGTGAAAGGTATGCGATTTTCTTATTTTATTTTAAATTTACTAGTTAAATTTGTGACTAAGTTGAATAGCTATTTGAATTTGTAGGAACATTTATCCTTGAATGTCTAAATGGATAAATTATTTATTAACCAGCCACATTCTAGTAGGTCCATCTGTTAGTTTCCATGTAGCTCCATAAGCTCAAAGAGAGACAATTACACCTTCTTCTTCAAATGTTGGTTGTATTCTTGGGGTTGGATTTCTTAAACGAGATCCCGAAGAAAGAAAATTCATCTTTGAATATGACTCCAATATTTCAGATGTATTGAAGAGACATTATATTTTAATGGGGCCTTATCAACCAAAACTCTGTGTATATCCTTATATCCTAAAATAACATTTGGGTCTAGGAATCGACAATTTAATCCTGAGTGGTTTAATGTTCCAAATTCTGCTTGGTTGGAATATAGCATTAATGATGATGCTATATTTTGTTTGTGTTGCTATCTCTTCAAAAATAAATTTGAAAGTCATGGCAATGCGGAAAAATTATTTACACAAGATGGTTTTAGAAATTGGAACCATGGTCCGAAAAAAATTCTATTGCATGTTGGTGAGGTGAATAGTATTCATAACAAATGTTTGAATAGGATGCTTGATTTTGCGAATCAATGTCAATCAATTCAATCTTCTCTTCACAAGCAAAGTGAAAAAACAAAACTGATTATCGAATTCGTTTAAATGCCTCAATCGATGTGGTAAGGTTTCTCCTAAGAAATGGATTACCATTTTGTGGTCATCTGATTACAAAGGTATTTTTCTTGAACTTTTGAAATTTCATGAGTTTAATCGTCCGGATGTGGAAAATGACATATTACAACATGCTCCAAAAAATGATATGATGATTTGTTCGACAATTCAAAAAGAGATTGTGGATGTTTGTACTAAAGAAACAATTAAATCTATCATCAAAGACTTGGATGATGATTATTTTGGAATACTAGTTGATGAGTCAAAGGACATTTCATATAAAAGAGCAAATGAGACTAGTTTTACGATATGTTAACAAAAATGGAGAGTTGACAGAAAGCTTTTTGGGTATTGTTCATGTGAGTGATACATCCGCAAGATCATTGCAAAGATTAATTTACTCTTTATTTTTGTATCTCTCGTTATGCCTATCAAGATTCCGTGGACAAAGTTATGATGGAGCTAGTAATATGCAAGGAGAAAAAAATGGCTTAAAGTCTTTGAATTTACAAGATGCTCCACCTACATATTATATTCATTATTTTGCTCACCAATTGCAGTTCACAATTGTGGCTCTTTCTAAAAAGCATCCGGATGTAAAAAATTTCTTTTATGTTGTAAATTCTTTGTAAATGATCCTCTTTTCATTTCTTTTTAAAGCAATAGTGAATATGTCACTTCATAGAGTTTTCACACAATTAAATAGCTTAATTATTTTTTAAAATGATGTCATCAAGAAATACATTAAACTATTTATTTCATTAGTTTAAGTCACAACCTTTAATAGAGAAGAGTTCATTTTATTAAAATACCCTAAGAGAGAAGAGAAAATACATCATAAGATGACTGCAAATTAAAGGACAACAACCGACCCATAAAAGACTTAAATATCGAAACAAATGGACTTAATCGACAAACCAAAATTAAATAAAAGAAGATTTGATAAACTCTTCTCTAGTGACTCAATGACCTGGCCTTCACATCATCTTTTAGCCGCAACAACGTTCTTCACTTTTTGAATTAGAGACCTATCAATTTTGTGAGAATTTTTATGAGAAATCATAAAAAAAATTGTTTGCCATTTGGGGAATAAGCAAGAATGATAACCTGATCTCCTGTTATCAATGATTGTTCACGTGATTTCTTGACAAGATATGCCATTTCCGTTTTGAAAGTTGCCTCTGTCATCATTGTTTTAGTATCTTGTCAACGTATAATTTTATTTTTTGTCCTTAAAAAAACTTTTGAAAAAAAAGTTGATTTAACTAAATAAGCTTGAAAAACATTGAGAAGAAAGTCACGTAATTTATAGGCGATAATTAATTTTTTTTACTTCGTGGTTAAGTTAAGTCTATAAATGAATTGTATATTATGTAGTTTTTTTTAAGAGATTTACGTTCCTTAAAATATATTGACTCCAATTTTGATGGTACATGAGTTACTTTTTTTTTTCATTCAAGTATTTTAAGAGATTTACAATCCTTAAAATATATTTTGACTCCAATTTTGACTATACATGAGTTACATTTTTTCCCATTCAAGTGTCTCAAGAGATTTAGAGGGTGTTTGGATTGACTTAAAAGTTGGTCAAACCTACTTTAAGTCAATTTTTGACTTCTGAAAGTGTTTGAAAAATATAAAAAAAAAATAACTTAAAATAAGTTTAAAATGACTTAAAATAAGCTAGGAAGTGTTTGGTAAGGTAAAAAAAAAGGACTTAAAATAAGTCAAAAACTAAAAGTAGGTCTCCGATCCCCCTACTTTTTATTTTATTTTTACTTAAAAATCATTCAAGTTTAACTTTTTATTTTTTACTTATAAGCTACTTTTTAAGTCAATCCAAATGAACTCTTACAATCCTTAAAATACATATTGACTCCAATTTTGACGGTGCATGAGTTACATAAGTGTTTCAAGAGATTTACAATTCTTAAAATATATTTTAACTTCAATTTTGATGGTACATGAGTTACATTTTTTCCATTCAAGTGTTTCAAGAGATTTACGATCCTTAAAATACATTTTGTTTCTTATACATGAATGTACAAGTTTTAGTTATTAATTATAAAATTCATATTAATTGTAATCTAATTGTATAAATAGCGAAATGCTAATTGTTTGTCAAAAATTACGGAGGTTACAACTGTCACAAAATGAATGTATTCTGAATTTGATAAAATAACTAACGGAGGTTTATAACCATCCTAAACACACTGTCTTAAAAAAACACAGCAAATCAATCATAATATATGTAACTGTAGGACTTGTGAAAATCACTGCTACAATTATTTGTGAGGGTTAGTAAACTATATATTTAAAATGCGGCTTCGCAGATAAACATCAAATTTATATTTAAAATATGATTTCACTATTTTCAATTTTCTCATATTAAACCTATCAACAATGAAGTAAAGTCAAAAGGTCAAGAGTAGACCTAAAAGAGATATTTATATGCTAACTCAATTTTAATAATTTATCTAATTAAATCAATAAACTTTATTTTGTATCAATAAATTCACTCTTGAATTTTTATATCAATAAAATCACTTAACTTAATTTATCATTAAAAAAATATATCACCATCCATTTCCTCTCCTAAATCAAGGTTTTAGTCACCGAATCACTGTAACCATCACAAAAATAAAACAAAACCATTGTCAAATTCGGAGAAGTCACAGTTCTGCTAAGTAATAAAAAGAACAAAAATGGATGAACATTTTATATATTTGAAAAATTAAAAATAATAATCAAGGGTAAAAATATATGTTTTTTTAGGAGAATTCATAAATAAATCGAGATGTTTGTTAGCATCACCCAAAAGCATCAATGGCAATTCAATAGAGATGTTTGAACTTGATATATACTAATTAAGGCACTGTTCCGGCGTATCCATGATTTCAAAAGGATGGGTGCACTATTATGAAAAGAAGTATCTAAGATATAAATTTGATCGATTTGATATTTATGTTCTTAACACTAAACTATTAAATTTTAAAAATTATAGGTTTAACATATATAATACTAGTTTTAAATTTCAATATACACATTTGATTTATTATATAAAAAATTTACCATGCTAAGTTTTTTTTTAGGAATTTTCTATATTACACACTTGAAAATTTTGAAAGATTAAAGAAAACAACAACAAAAAAATATAATTGAAATGCCAAAAGTGTTATCGATAACCACTTGGAGGGGTGTTGCTAACAAAAATGAGATAGATATATAAGATTTAAATTTCTATCTGTATTTAGAGAGGTACACCTAGTCATCATCATATTTATATGCTACTTTTAGCGTGGGTTCATGACACCTCTATATTTAAATACTTTTAAAAAAATATAACACTACTATATATAATCTAGAGAGGGGAGCATGGTTTCAAGTGAGCCCACGGAACCCCTCTAGATACGCCTCTCTGTTCAAATTTCGTATTATTGACAGTTTTCTTTCCACCACTTTTCAGCCATCAGAATTTAAATTGGATCTAATCGAAAAATAATTACTGTTATTGCCCCGCTATTGCTACGATAAGGCAGAGGATTCTTGCTAATATCATAATATAGTTTTCACTAATTAAGTTTATCAGTAAAAAAAATTTTGATAAGTTTTCTTTAATTTAATATATTTATAAAGTTTATATTTATATAGCATAAAAATAATTTATTTTGCTTTGTCAACTTTTTTAATGATAAATTTGGTTGAGTGATTTTATTGGTATAAAAATCAAAGTTAAGTGATTTTATTGATATAAAATACAGTTCAATTACTTTACTAGATAAATTATCAAAGTTGAGTGACCTTTTGAGATATTAACTCTATGCTAAAACGATGTAAAAGACAAATTCGATTAACAATAGATGCTTACAAACTTCAGAGGTCAATTCGATTAATTAAGGAGTTTCTTACCTTAGATAAGTTGGAGATTCACCATAATTGAAAAAATGAAAATAAAATATAGTTAATAAGTCATAAAGTAAACTAAAATGAAATGAAAATGAGAAGGAAAAACGATATTATAAAGAATGTTAATGTTTAGAGAATTAAAGAGCATATCTAGGGTATAAAGCATGTCACCACCAGTGACTATAAGTAGAATTCACAGATTAGCAAAAGCTGAAATTTTCTTCCACATTACTACTATATAAAAGCGGTTAGGAGAAGATTATTGTTCGTTGATATGCCTATTTTTAATTGAGGAATTTTTTAAAATTCAGTAGTTTTTCAATTTCAATTTATTTATCTTATTTTTTTTTAATATATCATATATTTATAAATTATATAAAAAGTATTATAAATCACAATAATTTATAACTTATAATATTTTAATTATATAGAGGCAACTACTGACTAGAGGCAAACAATTCATCGGCATGCCTTCTAGCTGAGGGTATTTCTGAAAAATAAGCACCCTCTGTGTTTCAATTTATTTGTCATATTTATTTTGGTCTATTATATGTTGAAAGTTACGTAAAAGTACTATAAATAATAATAATTAACTTAGAATATTTAAAAATAAAATAAAAATTTGGTTGACTCTCAAATTCTACGCGTGCCACATTAATTGGACAAATAAAATAACAATAATATTTTAAAATTATGTAAAGAGTACTATAAATCACAATAATTAGTAACTTAAAATATTTAAAAAAACATATAAAAAATTGTGAGTACTCTCGAAATTCTATCTGTGCCATATAAATTGGGATAGTGGGAGTACAATATAAATTTGGAAAATAATGTATAAATTTGTAAAGAACCGTTATGTCATTTCGAACACTAAACCTATTTCTTTCATAAAAGAACCTTCCCGTGAATTTGAAATAAGAATTGTGAACTATTTGTTTAACTACGGTTATTTAGTTGATGGGTATTTATTAAAGGGGAACTTTCGCATATAGCCACTCAAAAATAGCTTATTTACGCTCCATAGCTATAGTTTGCTAATTATGATTCGTAGCTACATGTTATAGGAAGAAGAGTGGCGAGCGAGATTGGGAGAGGGTGGAGAGAGGCGAGCGAGAGAGTGGGAGAGAGGTGAATTATATAGGTATATCGGTTAGATAATTGTATATATGTAACTGGTATACATATGTATTTGTATATCTGGCGAGCGAGATTGGGAGAGGGAGGAGGCGAGCGAGATTGGGAGAGGGAGGAGAGAGGCGAGCCAGATTGAGAGAGGGAGGAGAGATGCGAGAGAGATTAGGAGAGGGAGGAGAGATACGAGCGAGATCGGGAGAGGGAGGAGAGAGGGAGGAGAGAGGCGAGCAAGACAAGAGGGAAATAATTTGTATAATTCGCATCTCGTTTGTATAACTCGCGAGTACATTTGTATAATTCACAGATTTTTTTGTATAATTGAGTAGTACAATAACAAATATGATAAAACTCTAAATAACAAATTGATACAAATATAACCATATGAACTTTAAGCAGTTATACAAATTATATCATACAAATTACGTTATATAAATTATATTATACAAAATTCAAAAACTACACGTGTATACAAACTTTAAAAAGTTATTCGAAAAAAGATTGAATGTATATGGTGATAAAACTGAAAATACACATCAAACGAAGTCATCATCATATACAAATACTAACCATTGTATACAAATACACATCAAACGAAGAATTGTTAGTTGCGAATTATACAAATGTGGCGAATTATACAAACGTGACCAATTATACAAACTCGAAGTCAGCCCATGTAATTAATAGTTAATGTTAGTCGTGAGTGATAATTATAGCAAATTATAGCTATGATGACTAATTAACTAGTATAAATTTGCTTAACTGTGTAATTTTTCCTTTTTTAAATAACTAACTCTTAATTGGCTGTAAATGGGCCAAGTCTTAAATTTATTTAATATCCTAAGTCATTTGGCCTATATGTAGAAATAAAGTTAATAAATTCAGCAATTTTGGTTCATAATTAATTGAGGGTAAATAAACTAAGCGAGAAAACTTACCCATGCGACAACTAAGCAGAGAAGCCGTGAGTTCTTCAGGTAGTCACTCGTCTAATCCATATATTTATTGATTTATGCCATAGTTATTTTATTATTAGTATATTGTGGATTGTTAAAGGAAATTAGATAAAATTGAATTGGAAAAGTTGGAAACTAAGTCAAAGCATAATTGAACTTTGAGGGGGATAATATTATGGTTGGATATGAAATGAAGGTGGCCTAAGGTGATTACGGGTTGACTTTTGGGAGACAAATTTGCTATCTTCAGTTATTAGCCGTAAGGTGCTAATGATTACTATATATTTGAGAGAGTTAAATAATAGGTTACTTAAATATCATTAAAGTTATGATAATTGGAGGAATTGAGATTTATCCTTAAACTTGAACTTTAGAAAATTGACTATAGATTTGAATGAGTTATTGATTCTAGGCTAGATATATGATAATATGGGTGTCTATGGACTCGTTAACTTATGAATTATGCATACTTGATAGATTGGAAACATTCTGAGGCATTGAGGAAAGGAAAAACATTGGGAATCAGCTTGTTTAACTTCGGTTCTTCAGTGAAGGTAGGTTATGATTTAATATATGTGATAGAGAGACTTTTAATAGTAATTGATAGTCATTAAGTGATATTGTGAAATTTCTATGTACTTGGTTGTTGTGGTTTGGATAATTCATATGTTGTTGAGATGGGTCTGTAATCCCAAGACTGCGAAATCCATAATCTTGAACTTGCTCTATTAAAGTGATGCATTGAATAAAGAAGCCTTGATGAAATATTGTTAATGAAGTGGAAAGTGATGATAAATAATGATGAATTAACTATGTTGTTGGATCGGGTGCCACGAGCCGACACATTACATTTGGATCGGGTACCACGAACCGGAACGATATATTTGAATCGGGTGCCATGAGCTGACACGATATACTTGAATCGGGTGTCACGAACCGGCACGATATATTTGGATCTGGTGCCACGAGCCTGCACGATATTATTGGATCAGGTGTCGCGTTCCGGCACGGTAACATTAAAAGAAACATATCAAAATAACTTAAATGTTCTCAATCTCATTTCCCAAAAGAGCGTGGTAAGGAGGCCTGAGTCATCATGTGTGTTCTTCATAGTGTTGATTGATTACATACTGGCTTTGTTACTGTTGTCACTTGTTCATGTTGTTTGTTGTTTGCCACCTGCTAAGTGTTATAGTTAATTTTATATTATTACTTTATGCATATTGATTTCTGTTTTGAGTCGACCAATGATATCTACTCAGTACATGTTTCTCTGTACTAACCCCTACTTGTATTTTTCTTCGTGTTCCTTTTGTGGAGTACAACGAGTGTACCACCAGCTTTAACTTGCCCTCAGCTCTAGCCAGTCTCCAACACATCAGGTTCTAGGGTGAGCTATTCATTCTAGCTCATGTTGGATTATCTCGGTCGTGTCATGATGTCCTTAGTTTTCGTACACAAACTATTTATTTATTTATTTATTTCTGGTATCTTTGATACTCTTAGACTTGGTATTTGAGAATTAGTTGTCTTGACGTGATGACTTTCAGTGAGAAACGATGTTTAATAGACTTTAGTGGATTTGTATTTTTTACCTTAATAAGATTTGAGCTTCCGCATTATGGTTGGATTTCGTAAGTTGAACAATTACTATAAGTTGGGGTTGAATTCATTGGTTCGCCCACCTAGGAGGTTAGGTGTGGATGTCACTAATGACTCGTTTTGGGTCAAGACAAAAGTACTATAAATTACAATATTTAACAACTTAAAATATTAAAAAACATATACAATTTATGTTTGACTCTCCAAATACTATCTATGCCATAAAAATTAGGACAAAAAAATAACACACATGCATCTTGAACTCGTACTGCCACAGGCCTATATATTTATAAAAGCAGAGATTTGCATCGACATATGCATAATATGGCTAGAGATGATGTCTGAACAAGCCCATTATAATTTACACTCTAAAGATAATATAAGAAACGAGATAATTATACACATTAAAAAAATGCCCAAGATTTCAAAAAGATAATATCCATTGAAAATATTTTGTAACTAGATATGAAAAATACATATACATAAATGTAATTATAATTTTTAATTATGTATTTATACAGCTTGTTTGGTTCAATTCTTATATTACTTTTACTTTGATCACAATTAAATAAAATATTATCAATTTTCAAAATTCAAAACTAAATCAAACTAAGAGAATGTTATTTTTATTTTTATTTAAATTTAGATTGGGCAATTTTACAATTTCTCGTGAACACTCTTAGAAGTGTAAAGAAAACCTAACACAGACTAGTTACTTTATAGCCATACTATTTAAAAGAAAGCTTTTATATTGTAAATTCTTTGTAAATAAGTTTTTTTTTTAATTTCTTTTAATCAATAGTGAATTGGCTGCTTCATAGAGTTTTCATATAATTTTGTAGCTCAATTACTTAGAGGAGTGATATAATAGACTAATGCATAAACATATATTTACGAGTTGACATCACATTCTTTAACAGAGAAGTATTTATTTTATTAAAATTAAGGGAGAATAGAAAATCTACCATAAGATCTTATACTTCATAGTATAAGATCATGGAGGACTAAAGACGCAATAGTAAATGATTAAGCAAATAAAAATCAAAGGACAACAACGACCCAAATAAAGACTCTCATACTGAAATAAACTGACTTCACTGAAGATAAAAACTAAATAAAAGAAAATCGATAAATCCTTCTCCAAAGACAATCAAATCAATGACCCTCTTTGACTGCAGAAGTCTTTGCATCATTGAGGAACCTCTCTATTGTATCAAAACTGTTGGAGGAATCATAAGCATATGATTTGCCAGACGGGGAATAAGCGACAATAGCAATATGTTCTCCCGTTGTAATATAAAGTTCATGTGCTTCCTTGACAACACTTGCCCATAGCTTTTTGAAAGCTACCATGCGTTTTGCTTTAGATGTTATCATCTTCAGTTCAATTTTATGTCGGCGTATAATCTTAGTTTGTGCCATTACAACAGTTTTTGGGGAAAGAAAATGGTTTGACAGAATAGGCTTGAGAAACTGTGGGAAGAAAGTTGTGTAATTTATAGGTGATGATATTTATTTTTTATTTTGTGATTAATTAAGTCAAGTATATAAATGAATTGCTTATTATGTATTTTTCTTTGAAATTTACCATCCTTAAAATACATTTTGACTCCAATTTTGACAGTACATGAGTTACATTTTTTCCTTTTAAATGTTCAAAAGATTTACAATCCTTAAAATACATTTTGACTCTAGTTTTGACGGTACATGAGTTAAATTTTTTTCATTCAAGTGTTTCAAGATATTCACAATCCTTAAAGTACATTTTGACTCCAATTTTGACGGTATATGGATTACATTTTTTCCATTCAAGTGTTTCAAGAGATTTACAATCCTTAAGATACATTTTGACTCCACTTTTGTCGGTACACGAGTTGCATTTTTCCATTAAAGTGTTTTAAGAGATTTACAATCCTTAAAATACATTTTGACTCCAATTTTGACGGTACATGGGTTATATTATCTCCATTCAAGTGTTTCAAGAGATTTACAATCCTTAAAATACATTTTGACTCCACTTTTGTCGGTACACGACTTACATTTTTTCCATTAAAGTGTTTTAAGAGATTTATAATCCTTAAAATATATTTTGACTCCAATTTTAATGGTACATGAGTTACATTGTTTCCATTCAAGTGTTTCAAGAGATTTAAAATTCTTAAAATACATTTTAACTCCATTTTTGATGGTACATGAGTTAAATTTTTTCCATTTAAGTGTTTCAAGAGATTTAAAATATTTAAAATACATTTTGACTCCAAATTTTGATGGTACATGGGTTAGATTTTTTTCCATTAATGTGTTTCAAGAAATTTACAATCTTTAAAATACATTTTGACTCCAATTTTGACGGTACATGAGTTGAATTTTTTTCATTAAAGTGTTTTAAGAGATTTGCGATCCTTAAAATACATTTTGATTCTAACTTTGATGGTACCCGGATTACATTTTTTCCATTCAAGTGACATCTTCTAATATTTCCAAAGTTACTCCAGTTTAAAAGTTGGCTGTTTTTAGTTGAATTTTTTAAACTTTTTTAGATTTATAAAATAAGTAACTCATATTTTTTTCCTATTTTTTGCATTATTTATAGGGAAATTGTATAAAATAGCAAACTATTAATTCAAATTAAATGTTATAACCATAGTTTGATTTAATTGTAACCCATAGCAAACAGTTGTCATTCGCCTCTCTCCCTGAATTTCTCGCTCGCCACTCTCGATTTCTCGCTGGGCAATCTCTCCCTCGCTTCTCTCACTTTATACAAACACAAATGTATAGAATGTGTTTGTGTTTGTATAAAGCGAGGCAAAACTGTATATATACATATCTTTTCGTTCGTCTCTCTCCCCAGAGAATCTCGCTCGTCACTCTCCCATATCTCGCTCACCACTCTTACTCACCTCTTTCACTTTATACAAACACAAATATATAAATTGCGTTTGTGTTTGTATAAAGCGAGAGAAAATTGTATATAAAAATACAAATACATATATTTTCGTCCGATACACTTATAATTATACAAATACAAATCTTCCCTTGCCCAGTTTTCTTTTGTCTTTCTCTCTTTCTCACTTTATACAAACACAGATTATACAATTAATTTTTTTGTATATGTATACCGAAACATATTATACAATTGATTCTTTTGTATATGTATACCGAAATATACATATTAATAGCCATAGTAAACATACAGTTTGTTATGGAGCACAATTATACAAACTATACGTTATAGCTTACAAATATAATTTGGTTTTTAGATATTTAAAGTTGTTTATTATTGTAATTTATAGTATTATTTTTATGTAACTTTCAGTAATATATGTAGTTTTTTTGTTCCAATCTATGTGGCTGACAGATTTTTTATATGTTGTTAAGATTCAAATTATAGGAGATTTTGAGTTGGCTTGAACTAAAAAATAATATGTATATAGTTAATAATTTTGATTTGTAATAATATATTTTCAAATTTTTAAACACATAACATACGAAAAAGAAAAGTAAAATAAATAAATTAAAAGCGGAAGAAATATGTGAAAAAAGTTATTCAAGTTGGCCCTTCTTTTTACTACAAAATTGGTGCATGTGTAGAAGCTTTATTTTAATTGTGTGGAAGCACATAAGATAGGAGGACGACAATAAGCTCCTCTCTTTACTGCCTTATTGATTAGTACTAGATAAAGAGCACCCGTGCTAGGCATGTGCTTTAAGTATTGAGACACAAATAAAGAAGAGATAATTAAATCTAATATTAACACAATTTTGCCTCATAGTATTGTCACGATCCAAACCGTCGTGAGTGGCACCCACATTAACCCTCCGGTGGGAGAACCAAAACTATAACCAAACTAACAAATTTTATGAACACTAAGACATTTAAAGATACGGAAGCAAGTTTAAATGTCAATAAAAATGGAGTCCCCATAAACCCCAAGGTTTTAACAAACAACTAACCAAACTAATGCAGAAGAACAATTCCTATAACCTGAAAGTCATTGTACCAAAACTCTAATAATGACAATTCTAAGAACAAGGGTACAACCCTGAAACTAAACAACACCTTAAACAAAAGTCGAAGTCCAAAAAGAGTGGACTTAAACAAGAAAGATCCATGGCAACCTGAAAGAACTGGCTCACCCTTAAATCCGGTCACGCTCAATAGTCACCTAGCTGAGGTCTATCAATAGCCACTTGAAGATGCCTGTACTCAACAAAGAAAGAGCAAGTGCAGTATCAGTACACAACCATAGTGTACTTGTAGGATCACACGGCTATCCCATTAAGTGCAATATACATAAGTCATTAAAACAATATAATAACATGAATAAACGGAATATACACAATATAGATATTACTTACGAACAACGAAAAATTTCACATTTATCAAGATATACAGTTATGTCAAATCAATGGTCCTCTCATGGAACCCACACCCAAACTATTAGCATATCGAAACGTGGTACCCGATCCAATGTCTATGTCGAAACGTGCCAATCGATCCCATATTTATGCCAAAACGTGGCAACCGATCCAATGTTTATGTCAAAACGTGGCAACCGATCCAATGTTTATGCCGAAACGTGGCAACCGATCCAAGTTAGTGTGTCGGAACGCAACGCCCGATCCATTTAACAAGCCACAATCACAATCACAAGTATATTCTCAAAATCATACAATCAAGCCATGATTCATGGCGTTCATCATTCATCTATCCTCATCCACAAGGAGTGTGATCAATACTGCAACATTCGCATATATACACGTATTATAATGAAGCAAGAACAAACATATATCACACAATCATGAAATCACAACCATCACCTACCTCGAATCCAAGCTTAAATCCCCTAAGGCACTTTAATCTTCCCTTTCCAGATTCTTCCTGCTTGTTCGTGGTCTAAAAACATACAATTAACGCAAGGATCAATAAACGAGGCATAATTACCCGAATTATAATCAACATTATCAACCCTAGGCCATACTCATGATCCCAAGTATCCAAATTAGGGCTTTTTCCACCATAGTTTCTAGATCAAAACCCTTCCCCATCGATAATTACCCATTAGATTATGTTCTACGGATCGAAAACGGATTCGGAGAGTTAAAATCTTACCTTTAGCTTCAAGAATGGTGGAAAATTGTCAAGAATCGCCTGAGGTTTGTTCCTTATATCTAAAAACCAAAAAGTGCAGAATAAAGACGTTTTGGGGTTTATTTACGACCTTAAGTCGTGTCTGGCCCGCAACAGCGTCCCTCACCCCACTACAGCGGCCCCGCCAGAGCGACCAAAACCACCGCCAAAGTGGATTGCACTAAACAATGAGCTATTTTAATAATTTCAAGACCCCCATTTCACAACACACCTTTAACTAACTACGCTTAGAAAAATACCATTCACGCTAAGATCGATTTCGAGAGTACTACTCACCCGAATTCAATTTCGTAAAGTCGTACGGATTCCTTAACGACTTATCTAACTACTCATGTAATCAAAATCATAATTAGATCGCTCAATTGCTATCAGATTTCCCTACACCTTAATGACTCTGATTTCATCCAAATCTGGACTGGGTTGGGAAATTCCAAGTTACTACAAAAAAGTTTTTCGGCCCAAATTTTTTCCCCGTTGGCTTTTCTATTACGATGGAACTCGGTCGTTACAATAGATATCAATTTACCCATCACTCGTCCCTGAGTAATCAACTAGGAAAGACTGGCTAAAGTAAGAGTAGAGTAGTATTTGAATCGTCAAATCACTGGGGATACTTGTTCCGCATACTTTTTTCGTTGACTCTCGGATGCTAGAAGTTTAGCTTGGATACTTCTCACCTTATCCTGAGCATCCTTCACTAAATCAACTCCCAAAGGTTTTACATCTTCAGCCTCAAACCAACCAATTGAATACCTACACATCCTCTTATACAATGCCTCAATGAAGTCATCTCAATACTCGAGTGATAAATATTGTTGTATGTAAACTTAACTACAACAAAAGTGATTCCCAACAACCATCAAAGTTGATCGTACACACGTCTACAACATGTTATCAAGGACCTTGACACAATCATCCGGATGAATCCTTTAGCACTTAAGCATGATAAAATTCCAAGTCAATACTCACTACAAATAGAAGTGAACCTAAATCAACCAACACACACTCATAATACTCAAACAATCATAGTTCTTAACAATATCTCCATCCCACAACATAAATTCCCATGAGCTTAAGTTATAACAAATTTGATCTTTAGAAATCAGATACTCATCGATGGATATGTCCAAGCATACAACCCTTCCATCAACACTATCGAAATTCTAGATTTAGTAATTGTAGATTACCTCTTAAGAACAGTAGAATTAGACCCAATGATCCCCACATTCAACCACACATAATCGATACATGACCTCGACGACTAGAGGGATATTAAGATTGCCGGACAACCACAAATACGCATGGTAGCTCTTCTATATATTCTCATAAGCAAGGTGGTACATGTAGAATCACTAAAATACTTTAACAACTCCAAGACAACACCAATTATGTCATTCGAAATAACCAAATCTTCCCAATCTTCCCACTCAACCAAGAGAACATCGCAGGATTTGGTACCCCTGATCCACCACTAGGGATCCACCCACAAAAGTGAAAACACACTAGAGCATAGCTAGTGAATCATACTTACAACACTAACAACCATGATCAACACTCTGACCTTTTACCTTATTATAAACCAACAATTTTTAAAAAATGAAACCTTTCTTAGGTACTTAACAATGAATAGTAGTAAACTTACGACTCACCCTAGGTGTAAGTCCTTTCAAATGCTTAATACCAGATACAATTGATCATTTCTCACCTTGCCAATTCAAACCTTGACAAAATACATCACCACGAATGTAGACTCACAATGAAAACTCTAAATTGTAATTTCCACCATATAACACAATCCATTTCTCTATCAACATTAGCTTGTACCTTGAATATTTTTACGAATTCATGGATCTCCGTTTATCATTGATCGCATCTCCATCGATCTTACCATATATTTTGCTAAAATTTCAATCATGCTCATTACTAGACTCAAAAAAACAAAACCAATCACTGTCATCATACTCAAGCTAATGTCCACACACTCCTTTCTCAAGTCTTTTTCGATAGTTTTTGACCAAGCTGATGGATCCGTGACAATTACCATAGCCACAACAAAACGAATGAAATCAAGCGTCTTTGAACCCAATATCTACCCCTCTAAAGATATCTCTTTAGCCTTTGCAATAAAAAATATATTCTTGCTCTCGCCTCTCTCTAAAGGTTGTACTACCTTCTACTATATTTTTCTTCGTTATGACTCTAGCTCTTTAATTTCTATTCGAATAGTGTCCCACCATCTCTTAAAACTTTCCATACAACCACGTTACTCACCAATATTAGAAAACTACAACCTTAGATACTCGCAAGTCGTAATTACTATACATAAATTCACTTAACCAACAATTTTATTATATAGTTGCATCTCGTCACAATCCATCACGAACTCTTATTACCATTACGCTCAGTCAGCCTTGACTATCACTACGAAGTCAACCTTTTCATCAACACGACGCCTCAAACTCAGGTAAACTCATCAAATTCAAAGGACTAACCCAATTTTTATACTCACTTTCCTACTAAAATCTTAAATTTTCTTCACCGAAGTATACTCAATGGGACTTTCTTTATCCATAAGCTTGTTGTTTCAGTATCAATCCACTCATTTATGGCTTAAGATAAAATCACCAGACCTCATACTGCCCTCATTCTTCTTAACAAACAAGACAGGAGCACCCTACGTGGAAGCACTAGGACGGATGAAATCTTTATCCAGAAGCTCTTGGTTATGAGCCTTAAGCTCTCTTAATTCTGCCGGAGCCATACGATACAGTGGGATGGAAATGGAGCGAGTATCAGGTTCCAAGTCAATGTAGAAATCTATATCTCTATCCGGAGGCAGACCAGACAAATCAGTAAGAAACGTTTCTCTAAATTCTAACACCACAGGAAATAGATTCAATTAGAAGGAGACTCAACCTCAACATCTGAAATATGAACCAATTACGCCAAACAATCCTGCCCCACCAATTTCCTACCCTGCACGAACGATATGACCTTAGCTGACTTAGGCTTGTACACCCCTTCCCACTCTAATCTTTCCCTACCGGGGATCTCTAGATTTAATGACTTAGTATTACGATTAAGCCCGGTATAATAGGGGGACAACCAAGTCATGCCTAAAATTATATCAATTCAGTCATATCCAGCATAACCAAATCAACCCAAATCTGAAAATCCATAAACACAACAGGACAACACCATATACATGTGTGACTATGACTGACTCTTCAACTGGGGTAGAAACATGGATGGGGGCATCAAGTATATCACAAACCACATTAAATCCCAAGGCAATTGAACTAACACATACGAATAAGTAGAACCTGGATCAAATAATACAATAGTCATACGGGCACAAACAAGAGTAGCACTAGTGACCACTGCATCACACACCTCAAACTCGGTCTTGCTCGGAAAAGCATATAATTAAGCCCTATCATCTTGACGGGCAACCTCCTCGCCTGGCTGCACTACTCATCTGCCAGTATTACCATTTTCCTAGCCTCCACGTCCTCGCTGATTTCCTTTTCATATGCCCAGGCTCTCCATAATTTTAACACACTTTATAACTTATATTAGATTGTTGAACACTGAATTAGATCGTGGGGGTTAGTTCAAATTCGATTTAGGTTCTATAAGGAGACCTGGGAAAAACAGAGGAGACAGGGCTAAGGTTCTGTCTCGCCCTATCCCATTCTAGCGGGGAATTTCTGCTCTAGCGAAAAGATCCCGTCCTAGAGGCTCCGACGGAAATAGTACCCAGGCAATAAATTTTTCTGGGGGTTTTTCTCTTTTCTAACTCTCCCAACGGGTTTCAGATTTACTGAGCAATTTAGGATAATTCTCTGAACTAGGATAATCATTGTCTACCCCAAGTCAATCCAACGATACACAATCCAACTCATTCTTATTAATTCAACACCATAACCCACACATCCCAGGATACACCCAGACACTCATGCGGTTATTACTCAATCGCAAGACACGTCCAGATCTTTCTTACGAATCACATTGTACATTATTTAGACCCTTGCATCGAACTTAGTTGTGAGCTTCTTTTCACAACAAGTTCCACAATACTCAAGTAGTTACAACTTGCAGATAAGTCCAAATTCTTTAATTAGTTCATTCCATAAACGACCATTACTGATCATTTATGCCTTATATGACCCCTAAGGCCAGATACCATTGGAACCTTCTCAGTTCCAATTAATTTTCTTGTGTCCCTTCAGCCGGAACTACGGCGTCTAGTTCACTTCATTAAGATACCAATTGGAATCGGGAGATACCAATTAGACTCAACTCATACCACAAGCGACAATAGTAGCTAGCGAGCCCCACAAAACTGCTAATTTCAATCATAGAACTTGGTCGAACCCAATTCTTAATTGCCTCAATCTTTAACAGAAGGTAACCAGACCTTAAATCAATATTAGAGAAAAACTTATACACCTTGCAATTGGTCAAAAAGATCATCTATTCGAGGCAAATGATACTTGTTCTGAATGATGACCCTATTCAACTGTCGGTAGTATATACACATCCTTTCTTGCTAGTGATGGTGTTACCACTTTTGTTGCTCTAGTTCGGACTATAGAGTGAAGGAGGAAAGATACTAATTTGTATCACCCAGATACCAATTGGTTTCAAGTCATAGCACGAATGAGTAGAAAGAAGTAAGTTTTTTCCTAAAGTCCTATAGCCTCTCGAAGAAAAGTACGGACGTCATCATATCGTTCCGTAAGACTCTACTAGACTCGTTTTGGTACAATGAGATCAACAAACCTAGGGCTCTGATATCAACTTTGTCACGATCCAGACCGTCGTGAGTGACACCCACACTAACCCTTCAATGGGAGAACCAAAACTATAGCCCAACTAACAAATTTTATGAACACTAAGGCATTTAAAGATATGGAAGCAGGTTTAAATGTCAATAAAAATGGAGTTCCCATAAACTCTAAGGTTTTAACAAACAACTAACCAAACTAATGCGGAAGAACAACCCCTAGAACCTGAAAGTCATTGTACCAAAACTCTACTAACGACAAGTCTAAGAACAAGGAGTACAACCCCGAAACTAAACAACCCCTTAAACAAAAGTCGAAGTCCAAAAAGAGTGGACTTAAACAAGAAAGATCCATGGCAGCCTGAAAGAACTGGCTCACCTTTGAATCCGGTCACCCTCAATAGTCACCTAACTGAGGTCTATCAATAGCCATATGAAGGTGCTTTGTACTCAACAAAGAAAGAGCAAGTGCAATATCAGTACACAACCACAGTGTACTAGTAGGATCACACGGCTATCCCATTAAGTGCAACATACATAAGTCATTACAATAATATAATAACATGCATACACCGAATATACACAATATTGATATCATTTACGAAAAACAAACAATTTCACATTTATCAAGATGTACAATTATGTCAAATCAATGGTCTTCTTATGGAAACTATACCCATACTGTTAGCATACCAGAACGTGGTACCCGATCCAATATTTATGACGGAATGTGGCAATCGATCCCATGTTTATATCGGAATATGGCAACCGATCTAATGTTTATGCCGAACGAGGCAACCCATCTAAGTTAGTGTGTCAGAATGCAACACCCGATCCATTCAACAAGCCACAATCACAAGTATATTCTCAAAATCATACAATCAAGTCATGATTCATGGCGTTCATCATTCATTTATCTTCATCCACAAGTAGTGTGATCAATAATGCAACATTCACATACATACACGTATTATAATGAAGCAAGAACAAACATATATCACACAATCATGAAATCACAACCATCACCTACCTCGAATTCAAGCTTGAATCCCCTAAGGCACTTGAATCTTCCATTTCCCAATTCTTTCCGCTTGTTCATGGTCTAAAAACATATAATTATCGCAAGGATCAATAAACGAGGCCTAATTACCCAAATTATAATCAACAGTATCAACCCTAGGCCATACCCATGATCCCAAGTATCCAAATTAGGGCTTTTTCCACCATAGTTTTTAGATCAAAACCCTTTCCCATCGATAATTACCCATTAGATTACATTCTATGGATCAAAAATGGTTTTGGGGAGTTAAAATCTTACTTCAGCCTTAAGAATGGTGGTGTAACACCCCTTATCTGAAAGCATACCAAATTTCAGATTTTCAGAAGTTGCAGGTGCAACCTACGGTCGCCACCCACAGACTGTGGTCTGACCCACAGCTCGTGTTGTGGGTCTGTGGTTCACCACTGCAACCCCTCCCCAAACCCAGCTTAGAAAATTTGGCTAAGTCTCGATCCACGAATAGACCTATGGTCCGTAGGCCAGATTACGGTTCGTGGTCTATGTCCGTGGATCGAGGCCCCCTTTACCCAGCCTCTGACATGAATGATGGCCAACTAGTATGGACTATCGTTTGATCCACCATCCGTAGGTCTGCTCATAGGTGAAGGTCAGCAACCAGTTAGGGGGAAATTGTTGATTGGGTCAACTTCAAATGGTCATCATTCTTATCACAAAAGGAATTAGTGTCACATGACTTACTATATAATAGATAATTGAATTCTCTTTCCAACGCCACTGAGTTTGCTAAAATTGCATCTCCGAGTAAGAAGTTATGCTCGTTTTAGTGAAGCCCTGTCGGGCAGACTTGACCTACGACCCCAACCTACGGACCGTAGGTTGACCTACGGCCCGTAGGTCCCGTCCGTCGGTCACTCCGAAAATAGTTAAGTCGGGGGACTTTTGGTCTTTTCCTATTTCGTTTAACCCCTACGCTACGTCGTCTAGACTTTAAATTATAAGGTTTTAGTCAATTTAAGCCTAGAAACATAACTAGAACTTACCTAAGTCAATTCTTTAATCAAAACTTAGAAACTTAGAGCGTAAGAGGAGAAAAGAGGTCAAGAACCCTAGTTCAAGAATGCAATAAGGTTCCATCAGTTCCAATCCCGAAATTGAATAATTTCTCCATGGAATTCGTCACCAGGTATGTGGGATTTCACTAGTGGGTTCCTTTCACCCATTAGGTCCCTAGTTTTCAGTCAGTTTCTTGATTCCCTTATTATGACTAGACCTAGGGTTTCTTGAATGTTAGAAATATTGGGTTCTTAGCTGTTAGAATTATCCAAATCAGATTAGTATGTTAATATTCAGTTTATTGCATGAATTCCAGAATCCTAGCTATGTATTTCCTTAGCCCTTGAATTACACATGCTAGGTAAGATATTTCAGTTATTCAGTTATACATGCCTCTGTTATTAATGCATCAATATCAGTTTAATTGTTGCATACTGAGTTTGCATGTTCAGTTTGAGCTATCCAGTAACTTGCAGAAATTCAGTCATAATGTGTTAATTACTTAATCTATTGGGAGTAGCATAATATCGAATTGGACTAGGGTTCAACGTACCCAAATAGTCCCAGAACTACTAGCCACATAGGTTGTAAGTCCCCTCTGTGGGAATCATTTCAGTGATCACGCCAGCATGCCTCTATACCTCTGGCAGGGTATATTGCGTCCTCTCGATGGGGTGTATACATCAGACTCCACATTTAGCTCATGTGGTTTTACTATCGGTTATTAGTAGCTCCCACACTTCAGTCAGATTCTATTGCATTGACCATTTATCAGTATATCCAATATTCAATTTTAACATGTTATAAATTGGTCACTGCATTCAGTTAGCTCAGTTATAAAATTGGGTGTATATGATTGCTTATTTGCTTTGTTCAGTTATATGTTATTTCAACTTTATTTTATCCTGCATGCTCAGTACCTTTCAAGTACTGACGCATACTCTGTGCTACATTTTCTCGTGATATAAGTTCAGGTTCTCAACATTCAGATCACGCTTAGATCACTTCCCGATCGTCAGTTCAGTAGCATATCAGTGGTGAGTCTTCGTTCTTCGAAGACCGTGACATGTTTATCTTTTCGGTACTTTTAGTCCTTTAGTTTCAGTTTTGCTAGATCTAGTTGGGGCATGTCCCAACATTTCTAGTCAGTTTAGAGGCTTATTTCAGACATAGTTAGATTCAGCTTAGAATTGAGTTAATATCTTCTTTGTATTAAACTCATCAGTTTTTATATATCTCAGTTATAGTATATGGGTATTACCCATTTTTTCATTTTATTTATGATTATAGCTTCCGCATCAGTTTATTATTCAACTTATCTTTAGTATGCTCATGATCATGCCAATAGGGTTAGCTTGGGATCACTTGTGGTCCTAGGTCCCGTCTCCGCATCTCGGGGGTAGTCTCAGGGTGTGATAGGTGGAAACTGTCAAGAATCGTCTGCGGTTCGTTCCTTAGCTCTAAAAATAAAAAAATTACAGAATAAAGATGTTTTGGGGTTTATTTACGACCTTAAGTCGTGTCTGGCCCGCCACAGCGGCCCTCACCCCGCTATAGCGAGCAACCAAAACCACCGCCAAAGCAGCTTGCACGAAACAGTGAGTTATTTTAATAATTTCAAGACCCCCATTTTACAACACACCCTTAACCAACGACGTTCAAAAAAATACCGTTCACGCTAAGATCGATTCCAGGAGTTTTACTCACCTGAATTTAATTCTGTAAAGTCGTACGGATTCCTTAACGACTTATCTAACTACTCATGTAATCAAAATCATAATTAGATCGTCCAATTGCTACCAGATTTTCCTACATCTTAATGACTCCGATTTCGTCCAAATCTGGACTAGGTTGGGAAATTCCAAGTTACTACGAAAAGTTTTTCGGTCCAAATTTTTTCCCATTTGGCTTTTCCATAACGATGGAACCCGGTCGTTACAAGTATGTTACATTTAGTTTGCAAGAACTACAGAACATTATACTGGGAGCTTGCTAGAAAGGCTAAAACATATCAGTCTTTTTTGTTTTTTCGAGTAAGCCCATGGTTGCGGAAGCAGTACTACAAACTTCTTGTTTGAAGGCTATATCTTGTTCCTTTTAGTGTTCAATCTGGAACGATTCACCATTGAATTTTCAGTGTGTTGCTGCCATTGTAGTGGCAATTTGTTCCATAATGTCCACTGGGGAATTGCCAAAGCATATCCCAAATAACAGGTTGTTAGCCGAATGATGCAAATCTTATGAGATAGTTGCAAAACAATTCAAGCTGTACTAATTAACATTTCACATTAGGATATCATATAATAGAACATTCATAAATATTTAAGCTAATCTTTATCAGCTTTCGATTACTTGATTTAGAGTATTGGATCTTGAAACTGCATTGTGCTCACATGCACGAAACTATCACTCTAGTTAAAGCTAAATGTTACAAGTCTTGTTCCTGAATTAGAAAAATAGTAAAAATAAATGAGAGGTGAAATTTGTTTCACCCTGCGATATATGCTCTCATAGCAGGCCAGGAAAAGCAAGATGGTATGGTAATGAAAGTGCAATCAAACTTACACTATTACTCCAGTTAATGCTAAAGGTTGGAAGTTTTGTTTCTGAATTAGAAATACACAAGTAATGAGAGGCAGAATTTCTTTCACCTTGCCATACATGAATACTCCAATCGGTTCCACCCATACTTATTTTCGATCAGCTAATTACTGTCAAATCGAACCCATGACTAAATCAGCCAAAAAAACATTGACATATACATTGAAAATCAAGCAGATGACTTCTCAAAAATCTACACAAAGTTGCTTCGTCAAACTTTGTTAAATGCAGTGTAGCCTAAATAACAAAAATAACAGAAAAGTCAATCCAAGTATGACTAATATTTTTAAATAAATAGTATTGTAGTAAAGCCTAGGGATCTTCAATTTATCGAAATATAAATAATTGTGTACTCCTGTGATGGGCTGTTCTTCTAATTGTCTCTTTGTTTGTATATTCATCATTGTGGGGTTATTCCACTGTAATTTCTAGATTTTTATTTCAACTATAAGTTTTGATTTAGTTGGCGATAACATTTAGGTGTATTGCTGAGAGTGGACTCACAGGTAATTGGAGACGATGGGTTCCAAGAAGAGGAACTAAACCAGTAGTCCATATTGGAAAAAACTTTATCAGGATTTTGAGATCTTCTACTTGTAGCACTGTACATAGTCTCCATGGCTCAGCAGCGACTCTGTCCGGTTTCTTATCTTTTTCTGTGATCAAAGCTGGTTTGTGCAGGAACCTATTAAAACCGAGAACACTTCATTGAAAATGTATAAGTATCTTCTATACTATGACTGAAATCATAAAGACACATTTTAATTAAACTTAAGTTCTATTACCCCTGAATCCATTTTTTTGTAATTTTGTGCACCTTTTTGGCTTGCGTGACATCCAAATATCTCCACTCGCCTCAATTGCGTAGAGTCACTCAGTGTGCCACGTAAGATAAAATGTGTACAAAATTACAAAAAAAATAAGTTCAGGGGTAATAGGACCTTAGTTTAATTAAGGTATGTTTTTGGAATTTCGGTCATAGTCTAGGAGATACTTGTATCTTATCCCTTCAAATTTCAATAACCTTGAAACTAAAACGGTTAATTTTCAAATAAAAATCTACATCTTGAGTCCCCAAAAGCAAAAGCAGGGAAAATAATTCAGAGGGATGAGCGACAAGACTCATCAATATTTCGTTTGTGATCAGGATATTGCAAAGAATCTTACAAAATTATTTAGTTGTTCCACGCATATCATCGAACACCTTGGATTCATCAATCTTCCCCCAAAATTATGGCAATTGTATAAAAAAAAAAGTAATACATGCATATAGAAAATGTAGCAAAATATTATACGGTACTATGAGTATGATCAAATTCAGAAAATTAAAAACAAAGAAGAAGCAGCAGCAAACCGAAAAGGGAAAAATGGAGTGCCATTTTTCCTTCTTTGGTAATTGTTAGTGGGAAGAAAGCTCTTCATTTGCAATAGCAGTGGCAAGAGGGGAAGGACACGCGTGAAACCCAAAAAGCAAGTCGATGGAGCTTGTTAATAGGTCAGAATAGAAGCGAAATGATGGATTTAACAACACCAAGTTGAGAAGTTGAACGAATTGCTTAAATCTGAAAAAATTCTTACTAGGCAGGCAAAGATTAAATCAAGAACGTGGCCTTCATCGACCGGGTGATACTCGTTGGGATCCCATTTCAAGACCTTGTGAAATTTCATGATTATATTTTCTTCAATTGCTAATGTGCTTAAAGATATGAAAGAAGATTCTCCACGTGATCTTGATAAACTTGCAACAAGTAATCTTTTAGATAAAATTCAAGAATTTAAATCTATATATCTTTATGTTGCATTTGATGTTCAAGATGTTGCTTCTTACAAATGAATTGAGAAAAGCTTTACAAAAGAAAGATCTAGATATCGTCAATGCTATGGGATTGCTTAATCTTTCAAAGAGAAGATTACAAACAATGAGAGAGAGCGGTTTGGAGTCTTTAATGGATGGAGTTTAGTCATTTTGTGGTAAACATGATATTTTGATTCCCGAAATGAATGAAGACTATCCAAGATTGAAGCGTAAGAAGTCAGAGGTTTCATATTTACATCTCTTTCGTGTGAAAGTGTTTTATGCAATTATTGATTTGCAACTTTAGGAGCTCAATAATCATTTTAATGTTGTGACTAGTGACTTACTCCTTGGCATGGATAGTTTGAATTCGGTTTTGATTCATTCGCCAATTTCAGTAAGAGCAGAATGATGAAGTTGACCGAATATTACAAAAGTGAGTTTGGTGATAATCAACTTCGAGATCTAAGTTATCAGCTTGATAGTTTCATTGTCTATACTCGAGAGTGTGATAGCAAACTTCTCAATTTGAAGGGGATTAAGGATCTTGCTATGATGATGACACAAACTAAATTGGATCAAACTTGATCTCTTGCTTATTTACTTGTAAAGCTGACTTTGATTTTGCATGTCGCTATTGCAAGTGCGGAAAGAGCATTCTCGTCAATGAAGCTCATAAAAAATTATCTACGTAGTAACATTGGTGAAGAATATTTTGAATGGTTGTTTAGTTTGTTAGATAGAGCATAAGATATTTGAAAATGTAAGTATGATGCTATTAAAGATCGTTTTCAAAATATGAAGTCTCACCGAGTACAATTGTAAACTGATGATATTTTTTGTGGTAATGCAATTTTTTTTTATCTTTTGCTCACTTAGTTATTGTTATTATAACTTTTTAGATCTTATCTTTAAATCAATGATGTACCTATTTTCTTGATTCGCCTCTAATTGCAATAGAATGAATTTCACAAACTAAATGACTTGCTCCAGATCCGTCTTTGTATCACTAGGAAACAAAGATAATGATTTATAAACTAAATGCCCCTTTTGTTGGATGCATTTTTCTTAGAAGAAGATGTCACCTATTTGTTGAGTTTTATGTTTTGTTTTTGTTATCAATCTCTTTTCTGAAAAGCGTAAAACGTATACGCCCTCTGTCCCTAATTACTTGCCCACTTTTAAATTGACACATCTATTAAGTAAACAATAATTAACATTGTGAGTTTACCATTTTACCCCTATTAATTATGAAGTGGATGGATTAAAAACTTTAATTTTTCAAGAAGTTCTACATTTTTCAAAGTAATTAATTGAGTTTATAATAGGTAAAAAAATTGTCCTTTCTTGATTTGTCAAAATGAACAAGTAATTTGGGACAACTAAAAAAGGAAAAGTGGACAAGTAATTAGAGACAGAGGGAGTATTAAAAAAGGGATTGTTTACGTTCGAGTAGTTACTATGTAACTGTTCCCACCCCTATTGAAAATTAACACTTATCCATTTATAGACAATAATTTCGGATCGGGTCAGTCCACATTGGCGATCCACGACTCAAAATTTACAATATTGCTATAGTAGCAAGTAATGATGTTAATACCTAACATCCACAAATACATATTACTATTGTAGCAAGGTGATGTTATCACTTGACATCCACAAACAAATTATTTACAACAGAATCTTGATATTTAGCAAGTAGTCTGAGCTAGTTGTAAAGTTTAGAATGGGACCCCTTTCAATATGTACGTCTAGCACATTTCATAGGAGTGAATTATCATCGGGATGTAATGACCGAGAATCATTTCCCTGTTAATATATTGAATGAATAGAATTTAATTATAAAAAAATAACATTTAGCATTATTTTTGGAGCAAATCTTTTAATTACTAATCTCATCTATCTAATCTTTCTTTAGATGCTATATCCCTATCTGGTCTTATTTTCCGAAGTGAAGTAAACTCATTTCCTACGATATTTTACTATTGCATATTTATTTTTTCATGTGTCTCCAGCTAACTTGATCATGTTTTTTTAAAATTTCACCTTATATAAATAATCTGGGAGAAACTTGAAGAAAAAAAGAAGAAGAGAACATAAAATATAATAAGATTAATAGCAAAAAAAAAAAGAAAAACTTTAAATTATTCGTTTAATAAAATATTATATATATTATCTCTTTAAATTATAAAAAAAAATCAGCGCCAAATGATCCGAATATTTGTCACAGTGTGAGCTTTTCCAGTAGTACAAATCCACACCCCAAATTAGATCGAACCCTGAAACTAAAATGGCGGAGGCAGAAACGCCAAATCGGAGCCCCGAAATCCGGAAAGACAAAATCCACAACAGGTGGGTACTGTTCTCTCCGGCGAGATCGCGCCGACCGTCGGACTTCAAGGCCAAATCGAACCCCCAACCGAACAATCAAACAGAATGCCCATTTTGCGCCGGCCACGAGCACGAGTGTGCGCCGGAGATATTCCGTGTACCAGCAGATTCCACTAACGATTGGAAAATCAGAGTTATCCAAAACCTATATCCGGCAGTCAGCAGAGAATTGGATTTCCAAAATCCAGTTTCGCTCGTCGGTGATGTAGCAGTTAGTGGATTCGGATTTCACGATGTGGTTATTGAATCGCCGGTTCATTCAGTAAATTTGAGTGATCTTTCTCCGGCTCAAGTTGGGGAGGTTCTGCTAGCTTGTAAGAAGAGGATCGAGCAGCTCCGGAGTTGTGATTCTATCAAGTATGTTCAGGTTTTATTCTGATCCCATTTCATTGTCTATCAATCCCTTGAGGGATATCATTACAGTTAAAACAGTTTCTTAATAAGTATTTAGGTGAAGTACTTAAGAGGTAGATTATGCTAATCTGAGCAGGGGCTTGTGATACGTAACTCTCCATCCATTTTTTGTGAACTGGTTGATTGGCATGGTAGATTATTTTGAGTTTGTGTTTTTAGTGCCAGGAGAAAAGCAATGTAGTATTTGAATGAAGTTTGTTTGATAGGGTAAATAGCTAAAATATCACATTGGACTGTCAATTTTAACTATTTAATGAAAGAACACTTGAAACTTGCAAATAGTGTAGCATACTTTTGGTATCAAGTTGAGCATCCAAACTACAATCCATTTTTGAGAACGGGTATGTTCTCTTTGTTAGCTTCTCATATTTATTACGTATTTGATCCCTGTTCGCTGAATTCTCTAAAATATGCACTCCTAAGTTAGTTAGTTATTGATAATCTGGTAGTCATCCCAAATCTATGCAAGAGAACTGATTAATTATCATGAAACTAGAGATGAATGAGCACAATGGAGATTTAGTAGCAGTATGACAGCCTACTGGCAATTGTCAGCTGAGCTGACAGTCTTCACATTCATCTTTCTTCATACCAATTCGATCATTATGTTGGGATGATTCCAGCACAATCACCCAAGTTAAGTTTCGTAAGGCAATCGGGTGACTTTATGTTTTTTCCCAATGTTCAGCCTCTAGATGCAAGGTGGTTATAAAGTCAAGTTTTTCATTGTTTCCCTATCAGTTCCTTATCTTCTGAATGCTATGTTATGCCTTCCCTATTATTGTTATGCCCTCTTTACTTTTGTAAATTTTTTTTCAAACTGCTTTGATATGTGTTACATGAGGTGAGGGTCTTTCGGAAACAATCTGTGCCTCCACGAGGTAGGAGTAAGGTCTACGTACAAACTACCCTCCCCTGACCCCACCTATGGGATTACACTAGGTATGTTGTTGTTGTTGAATATGTGCAAAGGATCTGCAGCATGAAACAACATCTATTGTTTTTTCCTCTTTCTCGTTGAGTACTAATGGTTTGTTCGTAGTCAGCACGTTTGTCCCATCAAAGGCTACTGCACTATATAATATTGATCGACTCACTGACTTTTAAAGGTGTTCAAAAACCATGGAGCCTCTGCTGGTGCTTCGATGAGCCATTCTCACAGCCAGATGATTGCTCTTCCCATTGTTCCTCCAACAGTTTCTGCCCGTCTGGACAGTATGATGGAATACTACAAGCAGACTGGAAAATGCAGCCTGTGTGATATTCAACCAAATGAATTGTTAATTGCTGAATCAGACCATTTCATATCACTGGTCCCCTTCGCTGCAACTTTTGCTTTTGAGATTTGGATAATTCCCCGTGATCACTCTTCTCATTTTCATGAAATAGATAGTGAGAAGGTAATGGAAGCTTTGTTTGTCCATGCTTTGTTTTCATGAGAAAATGATGTGAAATTACACTAGTCTAACTTTACTAATGTCAGTTATCTGCAAATTCTACATGAGAAACTTACAACCTTAATGGATTACGACTTGTGTCAAGTTGACCGTGAAGGCTTTGGCATTTTCAAGTAGAGTTGCTGATTTTAGTGAAAAGATAAAAGAAATCTCATAGCATATGTGGCTGAGGAGGGGGAAACTGATTCAAGAAAAAGATTACAATGTTCTTGGTCGTACTAACTTTCAAATTGTTTTTCTTTCTCAATAAACACTCAGTTGAATAGCTTGTCTAATGTTTTACCGTTCAAATATGCAGGCAGTCGATCTTGGAGGGTTGTTGAAACTCATGCTTTTGAAGATGTCTTTGCAGTTGAACAATCCACCATTCAACCTTCTGATTCATACTTCCCCATTCCAGGATGATCCCTCATATGCACATTCCACACACTGGTTTTTACAAATAGCTCCCCATTTGAGTGGAGTTGGTGGATTCGAGATAGCAACAGGATGTTACATAAATCCTGTTTTCCCAGAGGATGCTGCCAAAATTCTAAGGGATGTGAGAATCTCCAATAACAATATTTAGAGGAAATATATTAAATCTAATTATGTATGTATTATCTTTAGATACGGTAGCTAAGAAAATAAGAGGATGTGAATCCATCATATGTTGTTTCGATGGCACCTGTTTCAATCATAGTTATTTGTCCCTCTTCCTTCATTTAGTTTCACTTTCCATTTCTTCCTTCTTCAGTCTGACCATTTCTATTTCTTTTAACTTGCTCTTGCTTTGCATCGTTCCTCATTCTTTTTCTCAGTTCTAGACTGTATTATTTCCTTTTTCCAAATGTATATAGAGAATAACAGAAAGAAAAATATAATTGGAGAGGTCTTCTGTCGGTGCAAATCATTCATTAGGATTGAAAGGTTTAACTAAAGAAGAGAAGGTATGCAAAGAGAACAAAGATTTTAGATAGAGGAACTTGGTTATAGATGAAGACTTCTTGAATAAGGTTAGTTGCTTTGAATTGGATTGATGTGGGTTTATTTCGGGTTGCTCAAATGCCAAAGGGTACCCCTATTTATACTTGTATAAGGATGATTCTAGATATAATAAGATTAGTATAAATTGTACTTTGTCACGAATCATGCCGTCGTGATTGACATTCACACCAATCCCTATTGGGATGAAACAAAACTAAGCATCTATCTCATGCAATATCTAAATATCTAAACAAGACATATAAATAAAACGACGTAAGTAGAAGTCTCCAAAGTGATTAAATAAATAAACATTGAAAGACTAAACAAAACATTTATAGAATTCGAAAGTTGATGTGCTAAAACTCTAACTAAAACTGTTTAAGAATAGCAAACGAAACATAAATAGTCTCAATGTTTGAAAAGAAGACATCAAAAGCAACGAAGATTTGCTGCAGTCTGAATGAAAGTAGTTCACCCTCAGATCTGAAAGTAACGGAGCTAAATACAGGAATACGTAGATGCCTTTGTTTCATAGTTTGCACTCAAACAAAGTGCATGAGTAGCATCAATACAAACACTATGTATGGATAGGCATAATAGGTCGACTAAGATTAGTAGCGATATATAAATTCTTCCATAAAGCAATAGACAGGTTCATTCCTCATAGTCAAGTCACAAGTCATTGAAATCATCATAAATAACTAACATATCTGCATGTAAATATATATAGTTACACATCTTTCTAACATATTACAATCCATCACCTACTGAACAAATAAGTACATAGTATCTGACGCAACACTCTGAAAATATAAGTGTAACCATTTATATTAGTATATCCCCTTCTTTAGAAATTAGAATATAATATATCCTTTATCAATGCTAGATCTTAACTAGCATGTCACATCATCAAGTGATGAGCAAACAATCACCAATCAATATAAATCATCAACACACTTAACAAAATACAAATAAGTCAATAAAATCATGAAAATCATATTCATCCTAGCCTTGCAGTTGTATAGTTTTTGCAACTTGCGGTAACATCTAACACTCTCAGAAATCTTAAGTCTCGCTTTCATTTGAACACATATATCAAAGGGTCTTAATCTTGTCTAATTAATCATGACCTACAAGGGATCCTAGGTGTCCATCACCATGTACCATATCGATGTGGTACCCAATCAAACCGCTAACATAACTGCTTGCTCGTACGCTCACACCAGACTCAAGCCATTGATCATCAGAATAGTAAATGCATTCTCACTGTATCCGAATATCTCAATATGCTAACCTTTCTAGTTACCTCTCAAGATAACACAATAAATACTAAATAATCACAAGTTCATATTCCGTAACATCAGTGAAATAAAAAGTTCAATAGTTTGCATGCTTATTCAAACCAGCAAATATTAATTCAATCATAAACAAACACTAACTATGTCTGAAGAACAATCAATATGCAATACAACTCATATTACAAGAAAGTATAACTCCAAGTAAATCGCAACTTACTTCAATTGAAAACTGAGAATAAGCAAGTTAAATCGTTGATGCCATCTATTTTCGCACCACCTCAGAATGTTCAAAGTCTAAGACAAAATAAATATAATGATACTTTAATCATCTACTTCATCAAACGAAGGTCTTGAATATTCAAACCCAACTAATTTCACCTTTTTAGAGGGTCAAACTATTAGTATAATGTTATTTCATTAAATTAGAGATTTCCATGGCGTACCAATAAATATAATGATACTTTAATCATTCATGGAGTTTTAGCACCATTAACCTCTCTTAAGTGGTTAATATACTCAAATAATTCATTTTTATCATTCTTCTAGGTTCCTCAATATCATAGTTGAATGTTAGGTTCATAATTCCACTAGAAGATAGAATTTAACGATCTAGAATTGAAAATTAAACATGCGTAATTATATTGCCTTACATGCTATTCCACCAAAATAATAATCCTAAGGATTCAACCCATGATATCTTATGAAAAACATACCATACCCTTTGATTCTAGGAAGAAATTGAATTTACGGAGTGAAAAGATGAAAGAGAAGCACTTACCTCATGAGAGAGAAAAAACCCTAAGCCTTGGAAAAGTTGCCCCTAGATTCTCTGGTCAAATATTCTAATTTATGACTAAGGCAAGACGAAAACTGACTTAAAATTGCGAATCACTATTTTTCACTGACATGACTTTTCAAACTCAGTTTTCTATTTTCAGATTGTTATCAACTCTTAACTCATGGAACATATTCTACGATTCTATGGTCCTAAACACCCATAATGACAAGATAAACATTACATACTTAGGACTTAAATAAATTATAAATATAAAATTAGGAAAACATTTTAGAAATAGTTGACTTTAGAGAGAAATGCAGTCTCATTAACTAAAGTTTCCTAATTAAAATTTGTAGGCATAGTTTTATGTGCTATTTGATTCATAAATGTATTCCACTATAAAATTTTGTTAGATTTACAAACAGATTTACTCATGATTGGTATAATTGGCGCCTCAAAATCTATTTAAAAACGGAAGATTTCCGTAAATCATGTACAAATCTTCCTTTTTAGTAGTCTTTTTTGAACTTCATCGTTGAACATCAATACATATAGTTTACGATTCTCAAAAAGTCATAATTTAATCCAAATTGGTTTGATTTCTTCATTTGAAATATAAATAGGGTAAAGATCACGATTCAATCCAAAATTTGATTTGATTTCTTCATCTAAAATATAAATACAGTCTACAAGTGCAATTTAAACGTTATTTTGTTGATTACATTGATTCAATTAAACTTTTTTGTTATTATTTGGCAATTGTAGTTCGAATAATGAATTTAGAAAATTCAATTATCATCGGGAATTTCTGACTACATTTATACAAATAAAGTCTCGAAAATCATATGAATTTCAAAATAACATTATTCGTACATGTTGATTGATATATGTATTGATGTTATATGGGCTTTCACTTTAACATCAGATCCAAATAACTTCGTATTGAACATGTTCCTTATTGACTTCTTGTAAAATGAGAGTTCGGAATCTAAATAAGCCACAAAAATATAAAAGTGACCAAAATAAGTCGCTATTCTAGTAAGTAACTAAAATAGGATTGATGGAAGAAAAAATTCTGTTTTATGCAATATTTCAAATGTTTTCCGTTAGTCTCATAACATGTATATTTTAATATATAACGGAACTATTTTTTTACCTTGTAAAATGGAACTATTTCTTACACTTTGTAAAGTGCAAGTTTTTCTTACACTTTGTGAAGTGGAAGTTTTTCTTACACTTTATAAAGTGGAAGAAAAAATTATGTTTTACAAAGAGGAATATTTTTCACGTTTTGCATTAAATTGTATCTCTTTATGAAGCTTTTGCAGTGTTTGTCATACAATTATATTAATTTGGCATATCATAAAAACAAAAAAATTATTACATTATGTATTTTTATCTTTTATTCTGAAAATTCCTCCAAGCTCTATTTAAGCTAGAGTTTGGCCATAGATTTCCAAATATTTTTGGCAAATATTATTTGGGTGAAGATTTTGGTGAAATTTCACCATGTGTTTGGCCATAGTATTTGGTAAATATATTTCATTTTTTAAGAAATATGATTTATACCCATAAGTTTTTAAAACTATCAAAACTAACCATAAATTTGTATTACATAGCAAAATAGAAATGTCACGTAGCAAGATTCATGACTTCTGCAACAAATCAACAAGCATCATTACAGTAAATATTCGCATTGTTAAAAGAGACTAGTACAAATCATGATAATGAAAATACAACTAATATGAATTTGAAAAAGAAGAAGACAACAGAAGGAAATAAATATTGCGATCACTGAAGCACCTCTACCTTCTCTTCTAGAAGAGTTCAAACTATTCTTTAATATAATCTCCCCACATTCTATGAACAATCTCTTCTCGATGAGCTTGCATTTGCAAATCAAATGATCGAGAAAATGAAGCGATGTTGTTATCATGAGCCGATTGTTCGTCATTTTCATCAAAAACCATATCATCACTTTCATATTCACTGAATATTCCATCACTGCTTTGGTGTTCACGTAAAAATTCACTGAGTTCAAACTTTCATCATCAAACTTATCTCGATTTCTATTTTTCTCAAAAAACTCATTCCTAACTTCTATGATGGCATAACCTTTAAATCCGGACTTCCTCGCATCATCATGCAGGACACTTATAAGGATTGATGTTTCTTCATCAGTCTATTTATCAGCAGCTGAACCACGTGATTTTTTTTTTTGCGTTTCTACAATACAACATCAACATGACAACACATCATATGCATAACTTAATTTGTTTTAGAGTGCGCACAAAATCTGAAAGCATATCTTTAACTAAAAATGAAAGACGTACGAACACGATTGAAATTATATTACCATGTTAACCGGAAAAGGTGAAGTCACAGAGTTCTCGTCGAAAATCTCAAAACCAGCTTCAGGAATAATGGGCATTACAAAACTTAAAAACCAATCCCGAAAAAATAGTTGCACCAGTCGAATGATAAAATAAAACACAAGGAGAAAAGATTCTTATCATTCATAACTCTTAAAACCTAGACAAGAGAACAGATTCATACAGATCAATTCAAGCAAGATCAATCTAAAGAAAATTCATACATATATGCTCTTTACAATAGAAAAGTTTATTAATTGAGTTAGTTGGCAGATGGAGAGTTAATTGAGTTGGTTGGTGTTAATAAATAGAATGTTTTTGTAAAAGATAAAAGTTTGGTGTTAAATTTAAATTTTTAAAACTTTTCAAATAATGAGATTTGGCCCAAATACTAGAAAAAACTAGTGTTTGGTAATTTGGGTTATTTGCCAAAAAATTTTGCCAAATAATGAGAAAGTGTATGAACAAACAATATTTGCCAAATTTTTTCCCAAGTTTTACTTGGGAAATCTATGGCCAAACGGGCCCTAAGGATGTTCAAACATAGCACCTTCAACATCATTAGTCTTCTAGTTTTCTTCATTTCAATCACAAAAAAATGTCTTCTAAACCAAAAGTTAGAGTTTTGATTTATTGGGATGGCGAAATTATACATGACGGAAATACCATTTATTATAATTGTCCTCCCAAACACAATGCTAAATATTCAATTAATGTCCGATATCATAATTTCTTGGGATAAGGGTCTGAAAAATACCCAACTTTGATCGGATTTGCTGTTGCGATACTAAACTTTCATAAGGACTTATTACCTCCCTAGACTATTTAATACCATATATTTTTACCCCCTGAACTATTTAATAGTGTATTTTAAAGGTATATATGTGCACACGTGGACACATTACTATTTATAATTTTGCATTATGTTTTATGTCCACGTGGGCAAATATATATGTTTAAAATATGGTATTAAATAGTTTAGGGAGGTAATAGGTCCTCATGAAAGTTTAGTATTGCAATAGCAAATCCGACCATAGTTGGGGTATTTTTCAGACCCGTATCCCTAATTTCTTTCATCAAAGAATGGGTATAAATAGTACTGATTATAATTTGATTATAGTCGAAAAATACCCTACTTCATTTTTATTCACAAGGACAAGTAAATTTTGGAGAGTGGATTATCTATAATGACGAATCATTGACCGACTTTTTGAGGGTTCCAAATGACTACATAGATCAAATCAAGTTAACAATACTTGAAATCTATGTTAGGAAGGAGCCTAAGACTAGTCAACAACGTTCTCCTTTATCGGTCGATGTCCATCCCCGATTAGAAAATCGTAATAGCGTTGATGGATTTCCGATAACTCAATCTACTGATTTTCCTAACATGACTCATTATCAAAATATTTTTACCGGTCGATATGATTTTGATTTGAACGAAACTATCAATGAAAGTGACCGGTAATGCTCAATAATTATTTGTTGATTTTGTCAATTATTTATTAATTTATATGATTTTTTTAATTATTATTGTTGTTGTTGTTGTTGTTCCAAGTTATGGATTAGATAATTATTTTGGTTAGTCCTCACACTTTGAAATGACGGAAAATGTTGGGACATCCTCAAATTTTCATGTCTCGCCTACTTTTGAGGCAAATGATTATCGGTATGTCCAACACTTGATTTTTTATTTAAGTAAGTTAATTGCATGAGGCAAATATTTATACTTTTTTACACATATAGGGAAAATATCACACAAGATGAGCCCATTGATCCAGTGATTATCGATGATCGTGACCTTCCAAATTACGGTTCACCTTCAGCTAGTAATAGTGATGATTTGCCTAATGCTGAGGAATTAGGAGATAATGTTCCATTTGAGGCATCATCTAGTGATGATGATTTTTGATGCACAATCGGTCACCAAGACCAATGTCCATGAGTCTATTTCATAATCATGAAATTCCTTATCTTGATCATCTCCCAAATGGTCCAGATATCTTAGGCGATACACATGGATGCCTAGATTATTCAAGATTTTTGAGGATAATTGAAAAAAGTCACAACGTCACACACTCATCAACTATCACCAACAAAGGGAAAACATATTTGAGGTGCAAACACATATGCATCATGACCATGGTGGTAATAAGCACATTGTAAATGCATCGCAAGAAATATGTCAATGTGGTAAATGGCAATCATACCAAATTCCGTGTTCTCATGCAATAAATATGTCAATGTGGTAAATGACAATCATACCAAATTCCGTGTTCTCATGCAATAAAGGGATTTGACCAAATTGGGTATCAAGCATGGGAGCATATGGCACAAGAATTCAGCGTGCGTAACTACAAAAAAGCCTACTCCGGACAATTCAATCCACTCGGTGGTGAAAAGTATTGACCCGATAGTCCCTTTATTATGATAGCAAATAAAAAATATTTGCGAAAAGTGGGCGTAAATAAAATCACCCGTATACATAATGAAATGGACGTTCCAGCAAGTACACTCACTCACAAGTGCTCAACGTGCAAACAAATAGGCCATGATAGGTGTTGACACCAAATTTTGTCCCTCCTTTCTTCTAATTTATTTCGTTGAGCTTCTAAATTGCTAATAAGTGGAATACTTTATAATTCGCTATTATTTTCTATTTATCTCTATTACTATCGTAATTACTTTAACTTTTATTATTTTTAACGATTATCATATTTTTATTAAAAGTTCCACTATTTCAAAATTATACTTTTTATTATCAACGTTACTATTAGTACTTTAATGTCGTCTTGTTTAAAATAGTATGTCGTTACTTTATTTCAAGTTTCTTACTTTCTAACTTTTACGTAATATATATTATACTAGTTATTAACTTAGAAGCTCAAACAAATTAATTTAAAGAAGGAAAGACTACAAAATTCAGCTCTTATTATAATAACCAAAAACGAAGTCCAGTTCTTGTTAATCAATAAAGCCCATTTGATTCAAATAGGCCCAAACCGTAAAGCCCTTTAGAAATCATACCAGATTTTTTCAAAAGGAAAACCTTTTAACCTATTCTTAGGAGTGTTGTTTGTCTTCTTCCTCTTTTCCTATTCTATACAAATTTCATTTAGTATCTCACCATGGCAGGACTATGTTCTTCCATTTTTGTGCAAAAATTGTAGTGCTATGAACGTCTCTATTTCATTTTCAACCGATCAGTCAACAGAAGAAGCCAAAAGACTTTTTGAAAATCTGATTTTCTATGCAGAGAATCACTTTAGCAGATTCAAACGGCTCTTTTTGAAGCCAAATCTTAACCCGTGACTTTCCCCTCATCTGTGCGAATTCGAATTTCAAAATATGAGAATAGAAGCCTGGTGAATTGTGATTCTCCTATAAATACATCTCAAAACTCTCATCTAAAGGAGGTTTTTAGAACATGAGACCTTTTCTTATCATTTCACTATCAAAACTATTTTCTCAAAGGCTGAACATTCACAAGAACATCACTATTTTACACTTCAATATCATCTAATGAGTCTACTCTAGTCTTTATTTGCTGATTTTGTGGGAGGAACGAGTGTAGATCCTTGATCGACGACTTGGTTCACTGCACCACAATCGATAATCTCGGCCCCCTTTCCTAGTTATATTTTACCCTTTTATTCATTGTGCTTGTATTAGTTTAGGAATTCATGTCAGTTTCTTGTTATTCCGAATTAAAAAAAAGAATGGCGAACGATGATATATAGTTCAAACCTTGTAGTGATGATTACTTTGTTCCTTGAATGCCTCATGTTATAAGCGTTTGAGATGTCGGTTTGTTTCATTAACCAGTGTGCAGTGTATGGGTATGGAACTGGGAAAAGATTGCATGTCATAGAGTCTGAGTTATTAGCATAACTGTAGAATAAAGTATTGGACTGGCACTTACCAGAATTGGTTCCATAGTGGTGTAATTGTGTAACTGGAAAATGACTTTGTTTCTTCTGTACTATAAACTTGTGGGACAGTAAGGCCAATATGCTCTATGTGCCAAAACAATTCACATACATGAATCAGTTTCTAGTATCTAATTTGCTTCAACAACTCTATTTCTTAGTTCCTTTTAATCTCTGTTTTTAACATGTACATGTGGCTATAATTGGAATCAAGAATCTTATTTCTTTGTTGTAGATCATATTATATTTCCTAAATCACTAACTTAAGATTTTGTATAGTGTGATTATGTTGAGAATATGTCATCTGAAAACTTGTTTCTTACTGTATGAATTAGAGTAAGTGTAATGTATCACTAATGAAAAGAAGTGTTTGTTCGGTATGAGTTTAAAATCATGTTAACTTTATAATTTGTAGTTTATTTACTATCTAGCTCTTATGTTCTCTCAAGGTTTCTAATCATTTTTATCTTGTTTATCTATTTTTGTATGAACGCCGGAGCCGAAGAGTCCCATTATGAGACTCAACGACACCATTTTCACATGGAGCTTGCATATCTTATACATGGAGTCGGCACGTCCTTATTCTTCCTAGCTTCATATTGTTCAGACCTCTAGTAACAGAGGAGATCCTTTCCTTCTGTTAAAGTCGAGCATAACTACTAATTTCCTCATTTATTTTAGCTTGTTTTATTTGATTGTATTGGTGTGATTAACATTTTATCTTTGTCTATGTGTTACGTGTTCCCTTATATGTAATGACTAATAGCTAGGCTTTGTTGGAATTCCCTTTGACCCTCATACAGTGCTATGAACACTTGCTTTTATCACATAAAAGAGAGCCGTTATTTCTTTAAAATAACAAAAAGGGCTTAAGAAACCAACTTTGTTAAGTTAGAAATATTCCTTATTGAAATTTTCTTGCAGTTGCTAATTTTGGTTTCAAATACTTTTGTCAAAACAACCACAATAGCGTTTTCTGTTCCAACTCCTTTTTTTTTTAGGTTTACATTTACAGATTTTATTATAAAATTTATTTTTTAACTTGTAAGTTCTTGAATTTATTCAAATCTTACTTTTCCCTCTAAATTTATTTAAGTTTACTTGATTTTCTTGTACTACTTCTAATACTTCATTTTTGATAAAATTCCTATTTCTTATTAAATTCAAACGGATTCAAGTCATCATTATTCAATAAACTAATTTAACTTTTACAAAACTATTTTACTTCCACACATTTCCAACTATACACATTTTTCATAAAAAATATATTTTCAATTATTGAATCTAAAGTTTTTTTAAAAAAAAGTTAGCTTTTAATAAATAATTTTTACTTTCTTACACTTAGCCTAATTAATTAGTTAAGTTCGGCCGGTTAACCATTGTTAATGGATCTTAAAGGATGCCTAACCCCTTCCCTTTAGATAAGTTGAACCCTTACCTAGAATCTCATGTTTGGTAGACCTTAAAATGAAGTTTAACTTTAGACATGACTTTAATCAATTTAGGTGTCCTAATTCACCTTAATAATTAGGTGGCGACTTCTTAAATTAGTCAATTAATTTTAGAAATCTCCAAAATGTTGTACACTATTTTGACCCGGTTAAAATGGGGTATAACAATAGGTGCAAATACTATTACTTGGAACTGGTGGAGAATTAGAATGTAAACATGTGTCACATTGGGATCCTCAGTAAATGTCGGAACGACATCCTCCACGGTGGATGAAGGCCCCGTAGTATGAATCTAATAATTAAAAGTTAATTTAATATAAAATCAAAGCATTAATAACTAATATAAATATTTTAAAATAAATAAATAATAAATAACATACACCTGTGTCACATTGGGATCCTTAGTAAATGTCGAAATGACATCCTCTAGCACGTACATGTTCAAAGAAAGGATCCCCCTCAAAAACTGGTTCTCTAAATTGTATTCCTGCCTCAAGCAATGTATCCCTAACAATCTGAGATACCTCTTCACCATGTGAAGCTGAGGCTGTCTCTCTGCCACTGTAATGCAATATTGTGCAACTTAAATAGTCCTCTAGACATTGTAATGCTAGTACCAGCGGAATGAACAAATCCCGATGGTACATCAACCTCTAATGCAGGCTTACCTATAAGCAACCTTCCATACCGCATGTACTACAATCTATACCCTGCCTCGCTAGTACCATCATCTACCTCAACCACTAAACTCTGATGTCGATTACCCCAATCACGAAAATATTTATCTAACATTTTAAGAACCTCCGGTCCATGCCTCCTACGCTGATCATGCACATGGTGGTTGGTTCCCCAACTAGGAATCACAGGTACGTGTTGGGGACGACCAAATTGACGCATTACTTTATCAGACGCGTGCACCTCAACAATCTCTAGGCAAAGCATAGGCACGCATGCCATCCATAAAGGCTCATCGACCATACAACAACGAGGCATTGTATGTACAATCTCATTATACGGTGTCTATCAAAACTATTTTTGAAATATAACAATTAGATAAAATCAACATTAACCTCTTAGTATACAAATAAAATTATTATTGATTACTTTTATATAATTTACTTTTATATGTAATTTATGTTTTTTTTTAAAAAAACTAGTAAAGAGTTGCAGAAATTATTTGATGTACCTGATCCTTCGTCATGCAGTCTAGCTGGTCTCTAATCGGGATAAGAACATGATGTGGCTCAATATCTCCTATCAGATCTACTTGCAACTGATCTCGCAATTACACGGTAATGTTATGTATCCTCACCTGACTCGCACCATCCATATCAATAGGTGCTATGGCGCATCATGTGAGTGTCTCTAATAAAGTACGCCATGGACGAATTCTCGTGCAACATTATGTATGTACACAACATCACCATCGATGCGCAAACCAAACAAGACCTGCACATCCTGCAATGTAATCGTGACCTCACCAAAAGGTAAGTGGAAGCAATGAGTCTCTGGCCTCCAACGCTCAATCATAGTTGTAACAAGGGCACAGTCATACTGCATCCTGCCCACACAAACTACATCATACAGTCTGGACCTACGTAAGATCTCCTCAACACGTCCATGAGGTCGGTGCAAATGAAATAAATTTCAGGCATCATTCATGCGCACCGTCCTCATAAGGCTACTAAATGATATCTCACCTTTCCATAACATTTCTGATTTAAGCTCATGCTGAGAGAGAAGAAGTGTACGATCAATCGATCCAGGGATTCACAACACGCTCCATTATATACTGTAAGAAAAATTCTATTAATTCCTTTAACATAATTATATCTTGACAAATTAAACCGTGAACTATCTTCAAACAAATAATTGTACGAGAGTTAAAGAATCTCTAATTTCAGTAAGTCAATTCAATGTGTTATTTGTCGAGTCAACCACAAAAAAATAAAATAAAATAAAAAATAACCAAAAGAAACATATGCCTAAAGAGAAAGAGAAATAGATCAATCATGGACTTTTGAGAGCCACATACCATAAAACACATATAAGGCTTTTTCATTTATGTTACCAAAACAAATTCTAGATATCACATTTACTGTTTTGCAGAAAATGTCATATTGTATGAACTTGAGTACAAAAATGTCAACTTTAAGGACCTACTACTCGTGTGAAATTGTCAAGCCAAAAATAAGAGGATGGATCCACCACAATGTAATCATAAGGACTCTCAATTATTAAATATATAAAAAAAACATGAGATGGAAAGGTGTAATTCAGCAGTGGCGAAACACTATTTTTGCAATACCAATTCAATAGTGTAATTCCTTTTGTTTCATTCGAATTAAAGATTATTTTTCTAACTCAATATTTAGTAATTGAATGCACATTGTATAAGACTTGCTGAAATTTTGAACAAATTACAACATCATTTCAAAGTAATGAATATGAGGTGGAAAAAAAAATACTTAATTTATATAATTTGTAGGGTCGGATTGTTGTGTTGTCGGGTTGTGTTACTCCAATCTTTCAAGATTTTGATTTTTTTAGTGTTGGATCGCTTCAGTTGTCGGATTGGGACCATCAAATTAACATCTTCGAAGTGAAAAATTGTTTGGAAGATGAAAGTGAACCATGAAAATGAAAGGGAAGAAGAAGAAAGTGAAAAGGTAAAGTAACTTTTCTTAAAGTGTAAGATTTTCTTCCACTTTACAAAGTGTAAGAAATAGTTTCATTTTACAAGGTGTAAAAAATAATTCTGTTATATATTAAAATATACACGTTATGAGACTAACGGAAAACGTTTGAAATATTGCATAAAACATAATTTTTTTCTTCCACTAAGCCTATTTTAGTTACTTACTAGAATAGTGGCTTATTTTGATAACTTTTATCTTTTTTGTGGCTTATTTAGGTTCTAGACCCATAAAATGACTTCATGTTGACCCATGTTTGACTGATTGCTTCTGTCACATGTCATCTTATGATTTGCCCATCTGTCCAGTTTGAATTTCACCCTATACATTATAAATATTTATAGATTTGTATTCATGTAATGTTGGTTTAGTTTGAACAGGTTAAAATACACCTTATCATTGTACTTCCTTTGTCCCAATTTAGGTGACGCATTTCATTTTTTAAGAGTCTTTAATTTTGATCAAGAATTTGCTCATTGAATCTTCAATTTTTTTAAAATGAAATTTATATATTTGTAAACTACGTAAAAAGTATTATAAGTCACAATTATTGACAATTCAAAATATTTAAAAAATATATGAAAATTTACGGTCAAAGATAGACTTTTTTGAAACTCGAAATTTGAATGTGTCACATAAATTGAGAAAGAGGGAGTAGTATATAAGTTAATTTCAACTTTTGAAAATTACCAAATTGGATATGTGAAGAGGTGCACCTTTTTACCTCTTTTACTTAATGTTACTTTTAGTATGCCTTGTCTGAGTCCCTCTTTTGTAAATGATAACCGGTATAATGAAATTTGGTTGAGTATAGTCCAAATGTTTTCGGTTAAAGCAAGCTTTAGAGAATTTCATAGTTATGTACGAAAAGGTTAGTCATGTTAACCTAAAAGGGAATTGATGATCTTTGTAAATTGTAAACTGTAGAAAGAACCTCCTGTCCAACTAATTGTGCATAACAATGCAATGCAAAACATGAGTGAAAACGATCCTTGAGTTTGTTATATAGAGTGGGATGTAGCTAAATGCTATAATGATATCTGTCAAAAGTATAAAACTTGCCACAGACAATTGTGAAATCATTGGATCACTGAGTAAATTCTTGTATACAGCAACTCGTTATTTTTTGTTTACACTAAAAGTACAATAAAACATGAGAGTTTTACATTCCGTCCTCGTTACTAAGAAACTAATACCAGTTTGTTTCACAGGTCATGTTCAACTCCAACAAAAAGGACATAAATGAGAAAAGGCTCAAGTTTAAATATAATTCATGTTTATTGTCTGGTTAACAACACAGCATAGTTCAAAAATTTGATTCTTTAGCACCATCTATAGGGAGATGTGGACAAGGGCGAACTGCAAGTTTCTTATTAAGTGGCGGAATCCAAGATTTGATGGAAATGACAACTGGAGTTCTCACACTCTCACCCAATGAGGACAGTCACGATACTGGTTGTACTTAATCAAAGTTGTCAATGTGTGTGGGAGTTATATCATCAGCCACGGCAAACTGTCCAACTGTTCGAGCAAAGAACATCATTTGTTGCTCCAGAGTGAATTTTATGCTTTCCGCCTGTGAAAAGTCTGGTCAGTTAGGAACTCCCAAATTCCATGCTTCAATTTGAGCATAACACTCATTTTATTACTTTGCGCAATGACAAACCACATTAAAAAGTAGCAGTAGCATCATAAAATGTTTTATCAATGTGGAGAAATGGTAGAAGTAAATACATACATGTGATGATTAGTTCTTACCTTACGAAATCCATGAGATTCTCCTTCATATTCCACGAGAGCCACAGGTAACCCCTTTTTCTTCAAGGCCTCATAGATTTTTCGGGCCTGTTCTGGCTGGACAACCTGTAAACAAATGTTTCTATTTTCCTTACAAGGTGCTTCAATAATTGTATAGTTGTTCGATACTAGTTTTTCATCGCAAAATTGAATAATACGGTTCAATTTCCTTTCTTAAAAAGAGTTTAGTTAAATAAGAATGTTACTTACTCAACAACAGCAGTTTCCTGCCATTAATAATGCAGAGTAAAATGAAAAAAAGAAAAAGCACAAGTTGCAGCAGTTTACCGTGTCTTCTAATCCTTGGAACACTATTATGGGGCAAGAGAATCGATCAACAAAGTTGATAGGGGACCGCTCATTTAAAGCGATTTCATTACCTGTATTAGGAACAACAATGTTAAATTGTGACCAAAAATAGTTGTAACTATTTAGTTGTGAATAAATAATTACCAGCTAGATTAATGATATAGTGGGATTCAAATTTGTGCATATGATCACTCAATGACTTCAAATCACCAATCTGTTAAAACAGCAGAAAGAGTGTCAGCTTGTGACCAAATTCCACCAGAACCATGTTTTCCAAACCACTCACCCCCTCCCCCAGTCCACTAGTGCAGTAGAGCATAGGAGGTAAAAGTCTGTGACAAGAGGGCTGATAAACTGAGCATAATGTAAACAGTGTTCTCCAATAAACTTTTCAGCATATTCAAAAGGAGATGCAGACATAGAACAACAACAACAACAACATACCTAGTGAGGTCCCACAAGCGGAGTTTGGGGAGGGTAGAGTGCACACATACCTTACCACTACCTCGTGGAGGTAGAGAGGCTATTTCCGAAAGACCCCCGGCTAAAATGCAACAAATCCAAGTACAAAAAAGAAGAAAACAGTGCAGAAATCATAGAAACTAAACATTGCATAGCCTACAAGAAAGGACATAGAGAATCAAGTAACTGCAATTAAATTAAGCCAGTTATTCCCAAGGAAAACAAACATTAGTAAATATGATTAACCATCACTTAAACTTCAAATTATGCCATCTCATTGTCCTTTTTCCCGTTTTATCCTTTAGATACGCTCGCATGATGGTTCATGGAGTGAAAGCATTTTACTTCGGCTGAGCCTAGCACTAGTATACCATAATAACAACCATGCGCTCCTTAATACTAGATTGATGTTGCATATTGACTTACTCCAAATAAAGAAGCGCCAGCTCTGAATGTATCTCTGAAAGCAAGAGAAGCTAATGTTGTGTAACCGCCAGCAGAACACCCAGTTATGCAAAGGCGCTTTCCATCAACCTTCCCCTCATCCACCTAAATCAACAAACTAGTTAAAACTCTTAACGTAAAGAAATGAGAAAAATTAACAATTAAGGGCAAGTGACAATTTACTTTTAACTTACCAAATATTCAGCACAAGAGCAACAATCATTGATGTCAACGATTCCCCACTTCCCCAAAAGGCGTTCTCGGTATGCCCTGTCATAACCTTGAATTCAAATTTATGAAAACTTAGTTATCTTATATAGAGAGAGGGACAAGTAAACTTTAAAACCTTAATGGAGTGTAATGTATCTGAACTTAATGGACTGAAATATAGGATAAATTTGGAAAGTTTATGCACAGTAGATAAGATACAGCAGAATTGGATAACCAATAAACAATAAATGAAAAGTTTGTCCGGATCCAAGAAATATAGAAGTTAATAAAATAAATTGCTCAACCTCTGATAACATACCCGTACTTCCTCCATAGTTAACATCCACAAATGCCCATCCTCGACTAGTCCAATATTGGATGCTAAGATTTAAAGTTCCATGTGCCTCGTCTGTTGGCCCTCCTGTAACACACATGAGCAACAGTCCAAAATCGGTTAACCTTGCGCATACTCGGAGTGAATAGAAGATTAATGAAGCAGTTACTCGTAGCATCTTTGGAAGTTTCCATCTCTCTGTTTATGTTGGCTATATTCCTTGCTTGAACCAAACAAGAGATATTATGAAACCAAACCACAGAATTGAATTTTAATAATCTGGAGTCATTCACTGTATTCGAGCTCAATTGAGGAAGTGCTGTAAGGTGTAAGTACGCTCTTTCATATGACAATTACGAACAGCAAATGGCTTACATAATTTCCACATTTTAATGATCAAACTATGAGCTAGAAGTAAATGTGGTTATTATTTTAAACAAGTCTTCATATTGCTACCGAATTTTATATATAAATGAATCATATGCACATTTAGAATCTGGAAACTATCAACAAAGCTAAATAGAGAAATGAAGTGATCTTGCCATTGAGATGATAAAATCAGTCTCACCATGAAGCAACATAATGGTTGATAAGGATAAAAGAGAACAGAATTATCTTCTCACTTGGACACACAGAAAAGACACACACACACACTTATCTGGATAGCCCTGTATTCACAATACATGTGTGTATCTACATGAGCATGTGTGCATGCGCGCGCTCTCAATGGTTAGTAGACTTGTAGAAAGGTCAGCCTTTGGAATATGTTCTGCCAGAAAACAGCTAAGAAGACGACAAGCATTTCCCTTTACACTAAGCCACTAACTATTGAAAAAGAGAGACTTTTCAGTACGAAAAGAGAAGAAAAACGTTGTATTTCCTTTCATTGACAGCTCCATTCATGACTCTTATTTTGAAGATGTGAAACTGGCCAACAGCATTGCCATGTAACAAGCTTTTAATGTACAATGCCTAGTACCTTAATTTTTCAGCGCTTCAATCAATGTCATGGAAAACTAAATTAGTACCTGGTGCATAATGAATATGACTTTAAGGAATTACGAATCATATACCATGGCTTTCTAGCAACAGTGGAGGTTTTTCTTCTTGACTACCATTGTATTCTGGATTACACGGAGGATAGAAGTATGCATAGGCAATTTGACCAGCCACATCTGTTGGAAATTCAATAAACTCCGGGCGGCTAAAATATGGTATGTACTTGTCAATGTCTGAAGAAGATGACCACATGATACTGAAATCTACAACGTTTGACATACGATCATCTAGTATCACCTGTTGCAAAGTGTGGAATTCATTAAGTCAAATTGTGGAAAATAGTTATTTGAAAAAGACACCGTTACAGAAAAGAAGAGATAACCTTTGCTAAAGAAGTAGGAAGAACAGAAGATGCACCCTCAATGTAAAGGATCTGTCCACTTGCGACCTAAACCAACATTTTAAGCAGATAGTTACACTTTCTGAATGTTACACCAATAAGAAAATCAACAATATAAGCTGCAACTCACAATATTTGATATATAAGTGAATGGAATGTCAACTGAACAGAAAGAGTTCTTAGCTTGATTTATAACACCAAGATATGACTTTCCATGTTGCCTGCAAGCCATCATGGATGAAAGCGATTTTATTAGACATGTCAACTTAACTTGAAGAAAGGCTGGGGAAACAATGAAACAAACTGTGATGCCATTGCAGTGGAGAGAGAGACCTGTAGCTGCAAGCAATAATTGTTGATTCCTCTTTCCGCTCAATGATGTCATAACATCGATTTCCAAAAACCCAAAATGGTCTTGTGAACTCAGCGTTCAAAGAGTAAATTGCAAGGACCTCATTTTTATCTTCAATCTGATGTAGAAGTAATAAAAAAAGATGAACTATCAACCAACACCAAGAAGTGCATAATTCGCAAAACTCTTGAGGTGTAGTGTATTTACCCATTTGTATATGTTCCAAAACCCTGTATTTCTATCTGTTATGAAAAATAGTTCCCCTGCAATAATTAAAGGAGGCCACTTCAGATATTCAAAGTCATATTGAAGGTGGCAGTTATTGTGCTTTTGGAATGGGGAGTAAACAGCAGAATATTAGAACTTATCCTGCCTTTGGACGACCATAGAGGCTCAGTTGGCGATTCCACCAGAGTACGACAGCCACCAGCAACTACTACTCGCTTCTCGATGTCTCTATATTAGTTAATTCAACCAATTGTTAACAACTTATAGCAAAATTGGATTCAATGTGCATGAAAACAAAAGGAGGGAGAACATCTGACTAGCAATGTGGAGAACGTTGTCATTATCTCTAATAAAGAGAGGATGTAAGACGACTTTCTATAATCAGTAGAGAGAATGTAAGAAGACTTACTCACCCGCTCTCAGATATATACCCGACCCAAAGCTCTGCTTTATCCCAATGCATGTTAGGGTGGCTCCATTCTATCCAGGCCAAACGTTCCCCTTTTAGATCCATCCGTGGGAATGCATAGAAGTCATTCCCACTAATCAAGACTTTTGGTTCTGAAATTCATAAATAAAAGCAGAAGCAGAAATTCATTTACATTCTCCATTTTAACATGATAGATCAATTGATTCACAATTACCTCAAAGCCTTTGCAACTTACAATTTACATACCTTCAGTGGTGTTATCATTTAGGACCACACTCACAATCTCATTAGTTGGCTTTGCGTCAACCCCTCGATGATCTATTTGTAGATAGAAAAGAGCAAGAATATACAGTTACAGCGAACAAGACTGTAGAGAAAATATCCTTTCCAGAATTATTTAAACAAAACATGTTGTGATTATAAGTAAAGATATATGTACCTTCTCTTACAGCAATATAACGGTTCAAACGACCATCAAAGACCCCATCAGCATATCTTACATGAGGTCCCGCATAATCTGGAGTTATCGGCACTGGACCTGAATCTATGATTAACAAATTATCAATTCAATCTGCCCTATCACTCAACTTCTGTGAAATTTAATAGACTTGCTACTTCATCACTTCAGTTCATCACGGTATTTTTCTTTTTCTATTTCTTATTTGAACTGTTGGGCCAGGAATTTAGGGTTTTGGGGAGAATTGAACTGCTGAGTATGGATAGAGTAGAGAATAGGGATTTCAAACAAGAAGTTGTTATTGTGGTGGGAGTAGTTGTTTAGAGTTCTCTATTATTGTGGGATTGTTGCGTCATGCCTCTTTGAATAATAATTTCCAACAACTTTAGTAGTTGTTGGAACAAATCAATAATTGTTTAATTTTTATCTCATGTGTATGTAGACAAATGAGCCATACACGTGAAAAAAAGAACTAGGACATCTTCAGCTCCTTCTAGCAAAAGACCTTGCTGACCATGCAAACAAAGATGAGCTCTCAGTTCAGGCTCCGGCAACCGAAGAAACAACAATTTAGGAGTCGGAAAATGGTGAGGTGCCGGCTGGAGAAGAAGAAAGACATGCAATTATTTGTAAAATCCAACTGGACAACAAGAACGAAATGAGAGAGAAGTAGTTGATACATCAGTTGTGGATCCGACGATGATCTCCAAAAGAAGAAGCAACAGATCAAATGACGATGAGGATGCACAGTCATTTATAGGGACTGACATTGATGATGCAATTAGTACCGACAATGATCTCGAGAGTCTTTTGGTTCCTGAATCTGTCAAGAGCATTGACATTAAAAAGTATGGTAGAAGAATATGTTGCTGCTTCTTAGCTTGATCAACACCCTATTCTTGTAACACTAGAAAAACAATTTATCTCCTTGCAAATCCCCATGATTTTCCTTTACAACGGAGGGAATGTTACGGATATGTTCTAGGAAAAGGTTTTAAGGAATTCAGAGAAATGTCGAGGGATCATCGCAATGAAATGATTTAAAGGGAAGTAGTTTCGTGCAATTCTTAGATCTGAAGCTGTACGGTTCTCAATGAGATTATTGCATGATCTTCTTTACTGGACTTCTGCAAGAAAAACAAGGAGTTTTTGTGCAGTTACAATGGCATGCCCTGCTTGTATTAGCAAGAACGAATTTGTCCTCATAATTTGGACTCCGATGACATTCTCCTCCCCCTATGAGAATGGGAAATTAGCTTTAGCACAAGTGGAGGGTAAGAGATTATTGAATCTAGTGGGAAGTGTGTTATGCTGTTGTGATCCTTCAAAAGATCGATGATCCAACATTCAAATAAAGGCACATAGCTTCCCTGAGCTTGGTTTGCTTCTTGAACAACATTGTGTGTGTAAAAGATGTAAACAAGGTAGTTGAAGATGATTGGATCAGATTAACATAAAGAAGAAATTCTATCATGCTATCAAACAAGCTAGGACCTCACCGTTGAATATCTACTGAAAGAATTGAAACCAACCAAAGCCACTTATAACTTCTATGGCTTCCCATCAGCGTTTGTGGTAACTAATTACAATGTTATTTTGAGTTCAATAATCATTTTGCTTTTATGTTGTACTAATTGCATTTTACTCATCACACAATATAGGCTTTGACATTTAAAGCTATTCCGCCAATTTGATGAATGGCGAAGGATGCTTCAACTGCGAATCCCCCTTTTCCAAGGGAATGGAGGGCATCAATCTTCAACCCTAGAATAGCTTCTACTCTTTTGTTAGCTACTACACTAATACTGTTCCATTGAAAAGCTTAACACTTCGATTCTATTTTGTATAATTAGTTTAATAGTACATAAAATTATTAATGGATAGCTAACCTGAAGAAGTGAGAGTCTGTTTGTACAATCTCTGGTCATCAAAATTGGAGAAAACAAGTACATCTCCAGAAACCCCAAAAGATCCACCACCATATTCATGAACAGTGTTTCGAACATTGAAGTCTTTTGGTGTAATATCTTCCCCTGATTCTTTAACAAGCACAGCTCGTCCAGACTCAGCAGGGCGAGTCTCCAGCCATATTAAGTGGCCATGAGAGTCTACATTGAAGCCTTCAAGGCGTTTATCGGAACCCGAGACGATATCGGCAGTGATTGGTGACTTCCATGACCCATATGAAGCACTATTTTTTTCACCAGTAGCCATAGTATCTTCAATGATCTAAAGGTTAAATGAAGTGAAGTAGCTCCTAATTCTTATATGGGGATCAAACAGAACAACATATTCGAGAAAAGGACCAAAATTGTCCCTTGAATTTGCCTTAACACTCAAAATGATCCTCAACTTTTCATAAGGAGCACCAATAGTCCTTCTTCTTTGTAAAAATGGAGCAGTTTTAGTCTTCCTAACTTTTTCTGTCAATTTACAACGTTTAGCTTCTTTTGTCCATTCATTAAGTAACAGTGAAAGTTAATTATCAAGGTCACCAAATGAATTAATTTTGATTGGCACGAACCATTGTATTATTGGCTCCATTTATCCATTTACAGATATACTAAAAAAATTACTTAGTTTCTCACTTGATGTCGGGATATCCATAATGGAATCTAGCTATGTTAGAATCGCATCGCGTAGGGCTCCATTTGATTTGCATACCCAGGGTTAGAATATGAAACCTTTGGTTATGAGAGAAGCAACTTCATCTACTACACTACATCTTTTAGTTGTATAAATATACTAAATTCTTTGTCTAGAATTTCAGAAACACACTTCATGTTTAAAACAAGAGCTTGTTAGTATCAATTAAGCATAAAATTATAATTATTATCGGGTTATGGTTACTCGTAAAGAAAAAACATAAATCGTCGTAGAATTGATAATTCAAAAAAAAAAATCTAAACCATTACCAAATTGTTACCTTTTTGAACGGTGGATCATTCAGAAACAATTTTATATCTGTAAAGGTATGTAAGATGTGTGCATACTCTATTCTTTTCATATCCCACTTATGAAACTAAACTTGATATGCTATTATGTTTACCAAATTATAAATTTAATAAATCATTATGGATAAACCAATAATATTTTGCCAATTTGAATCATTAATTTTGATTGTGTTTAATTTTAAGAAACCCTACCAAAGGATTGGAGACAACACTAACATAATTATATAAATAATTCTACTCATAATAAATTATTTATTTAATGCATGACGCACATGTAAACGACTTTCATTAGTGCTCCATATAAAATGATAAGGATCATTTTGAGTCTTAAGGTAAAGATAAGCGACAATTTAGTCCTTAAAGTGGCTTTGATAGAGAATAATAGTTAAAGGTGACAAAAAGTTTCAAAACTAAGAAAATTTGATATATATATTTTTTAAATTATTAAATAGAAGTGATTAATTTAAGATTATTGTTAATGATATTAATTTTAATATTTTATTTACACAAAAATCTTATATATTTTCCCCTCTCTCCCCTATCCTCTCAACGTGGCAAAAATCACTTTCTCATGAATAATTTTCATAGAGAGTTCCTAATTATGAGACCTAAATATATCAACAAGATATAATTGGTATTATTAAATATTAAATTAAACTTATAGCGTGCTTCTTGAAACTAATAAGTAAAAAATATTAATAAAGACAGTTTAAACATCATTAACTATTGAAACTGGATCAATTATTTTTCTGTAGATTTGTATAACATGTGAGTCTACATAATATGTGAGGAAAGTTAGAGTTTCTTTTAAGCTCTTTATCACTTTTAAATTGATTTTCGTTATGTAGGAATCAAGAAAATGTAAGAGCAACTCAACAAAATTGATAACTAAAATCAAACGTTAAAATAATGCCCAAAGATAATTAATTTTTTTTTTATATATCTCATGTGATTTTCTTAAATTCTTTTTATAAAAATAATATCCCAATTAACTTTTATATATTTGATTATTTATTTAATTATCTACCCTTCTCATCATTAAAGTTATCTATAAACAAGGGTTCAACAATACTTTTATAAGAAGCATCCACATTCAAAATGACATTTATAAGTTCTCATCACCTAATTCTTCTCACTATCCCAATTTTGTACTCCCTCCATTCTATATTAACTTAAGCTTTGAGGTGTTTCACACCCTTTAAAAAAGTAGGTTAGGACATAAATTGAACATAATTTTCCATTTTTACCCTTATTAATTATTGTCAAAAATAACTAAACATTAATTATAATAACTAATTCCAATACTAACTTAAAGGGTAAAATTGGAAGAATATTTTAAAAATAGTCTTGAAGATTGAAAACTTAAGTTAATTTGAAAAATGAAAAATGGCTTAAAGCTTAAGTTAATATGGAATGGAGGAGTACTACTAACTAATAGATGTTAAAATAAATACATATATTAAGAATGATTCAAGTCTATTTGAAATTGAATAATAATTTGGTGCCTTTTAAAAAAAAATTATATGACCACATGGTATAATTTGATCCATTGTTAATAAACAATAATTAATTCAATATCGTCTGTATGTTTCTATTATCAACATCATCATCAAATATTGTTCTCCTTTTCCTCCACATATAGCGTATTTATATTATATGATTCAAGTATTTAGCTAAATAATATCTATCTTTTCTTCTAAATAACATCTGTCACACTTAAATTAAAAAAGAAGCATATATCTTTTCTTCTAAATAACATCTATCATACTTAAATTAAAAAAAGAAGCATATATCTTTTCTTCTAAATAACATCTATCACACTTTAATTAAAAAACAAGCATATATATATATATATATATTATCTTTTTATTAATAATATTTATAATTATATGAAGTAATTATAAATGAGGCCTTCATTGCTGTAAGCCCCACTTGCTTTATTTCTCAAAATTAAGATGTTTGAATATTAAAAAATCACATATAAATATTAAAATGTGTATTAGAATTAAGTCGTTTTAATCTAAATATGAAGATGTTGTATTAAAATTTGAATGTGAAATAATTAAAATTGCTTTTTTTTTTTTTTATATATATATATTTATTTGAGTATTAACAAATATGAAGTTGATAAATACGAATTAATCTAATATTGTATCAACTTTTAAAAAATATATAGTAATTGGTGGGAGCAATGGCTTACGATGATTGTGACTTTGTGAGTGCAAGTTGGCGGTTGATAATAGATAGTAATGATGACGGTAATTAATAATAGTGATTGATTGTTATAATAGCAATGATGATTGGTAATAATAATTATAGGCTACTAATGGTAACAATCAACTATAATGAATGACGATAATTGTGGATGGTGATGAAGATGGTGGTCATGGATAGTGGGGGCAGAGTCGATAATAGCGGGGACACCATAGTCGCTGGTGATTAGCCATGAATAGTGAAATACATCTCTACAAAAAACTTCCAAGAATAACATTTAAATGATATTAGATTTTTGTTATAATCTTCATTTATATTTATTTGAAATCATTAAGTCGTTATAAAATAATAATAATAATAAAAAAACGTAAATGTTTGAGATTTAAATGCTTAATGTTAATACCTAAAACAGATACTTAATAATTGAAATATAAATAACTAAGATCAAGACCTTCATTAGTGTATAAAATGAAGCCATAGCGGCCTTATAGATTCACTTATAGTTCTTGTGACATCATACATGACAATTTGTGTTATACGTGTGGAATTTTACGTGTATTATGCCACATAGGACGTATGTGTCTACTTATTTAATTTTATGCAAATTTAAGTGTGTGCTTGTACACATTAAAAATTAAAGGACATAGATACCTGAAGTAAGTTAAATGACATATTCATGTATCATGCCAATTTATTTTCTTGGGGCAGACTCATATATAACAACCTGTCATTCATTAGAAAAAAAAAAAAACACAACTACCACCCAAAATTATTTATTTAAAGGATGTATTTATTCAAATTATTGTGTATAAATTATTATGTTTCTTGTCGAGCCGGCAAACAACTAGCAAAAAAGACGTTTGCAACAACTTTGAGAAGATTTTGGTGTAGACGAAGAAAGTAACTTTGTAAAGAGCATCTCAACGATGGATGATCTTGTAATTGGTGCTACCATTAAAGTTGTTCTTGACAAACTGCTTTCTCTCACTATTGAGGAGGCCAAAAGTTTAAACAATTGCAAGAAAAATCTCAAAATACTACCAAAATATGTATCCATGATCTAAGCTCTGATTCATGATGTTGAAAGACGACAAGTTGATGATCAGGCTGTTGAAAAATGGCTTGAGATGCTTGAGAGAGTTGTTGAAGATGCTGAAGATGCTGAAAATGTGTTCGATGAATTCAGATATGAATCTCTCAAAGCACAAGTGATGAACATCCGAGCCAAACTAATCCAAAATATCTGTAACTTCTTTTCTCATACTGCTTTTAAGTATAAAATGTTTGGAAAAATCAACAACATCAATGAAGAGTTGAGGGCTATCAATAATTTAGCTAACGATCTTGGTCTCCAATCACTGATGGTTCCTTCCCGGCAAATATTACCAATTCGAGAAACATATTCTGTAGTAGTTGCTTCAGATGTTATTGGTAGAGACATGGATGTTGCTGAAATAAATGAGAAGATTTTGAACATGAGAAGGGATGTTGTTCTGTGCACCATTCCCATAGTGGGTATGGGGTGGGGGGGGGGGTTAGGGAAAACTACTGTGGCTAAGAGAATTTTCAACGACGAACACATCAAACAACAGTTCGAAAAGAGAGTTTGATTGTGTCTACATGAAATGTTGGAAACAAAGAGCTTCTGATCCTCGAATCACTGACAAAGAGCTTCTGATCCTCGAATCACTGACAAAGAGGAAAGTTGAGGTTCAAAGCAGAGATGTAATAGTCAAGACACTACAAGATGCATTGGGAAAAAAAAGTATTCGCTTGTCTTGGATGATTTGTGGTGTATTAACTCTACATCATGGCATGAGTTCATGGACAACTTGAGAGGAATCAATACATCCAGAGGAAACTGCATTCTCGTGACTACTCGTATTAAACAAGTGACATCCACAGTAGCAGTAGATCTTCATATGTTGGGAAGATTGGCAAGAGACCATTGTTGGTCCATTTTCAAACAAAGAACATTTGTTGATGGGGAAGTTCCAGAGGAAGTAGTGAGCATGGAGAACGGGATTGTTGAAATGTGTCAAGGTCTACCACTGGCTGCAAGTGTATTGGGAGGCCTCTTACGCAACAAGGAAAAACATGAATGGCATGCGATTCTTGACGACAACCCCCTTGTTGCAGGTGAATATGATAACGGGGAAAATAGCTTAAAGAAAATCCTAAAACTCAGCTATGATTATCTACCATCTCCATATCTGAAAAAGTGTTTTGCTTACTTTGCCATTTTTCCAAAAGATTTTGAGTTTGAAAAAGATCAACTAATCCAATTCTGGATGGCAGAAGGTTTTCTCCGTCCATGTCAAGAGGCCCCTGTGATGGAAGACGTTGGGAACAAGTTTTTTCAACTTTTATTGCAAAATTCCTTGCTGCAAGATGTTAAGCTAGATGAGCAAGAGAATACAACACACTGTAAGATGCACGATCTTGTGCATGATTTGGCTAGAGATATCTTAAAATCTAAACTATCTGATCCAAAGAGCGTTGGACGAGAAAATTTTTCTCAAGTTCGATACTTTGGATGGGACTCACCAAAGGATCAAATAGATAGGATAAATGAGCCAGAACGTTTGTGCAGACTATTCTGGAGAAGCAATTATGTGTCTGAAGATATACTATTGAACTTTAAGTTCTTGAGAGTTTTAAATTTGTCCAGTTCAGGAATCAAGGTGTTGTCAGCCAAAATTGGCAAGCTAATATACTTGAGATATCTTGATCTCTCCGACACCAAGATCAAAGTCTTGCCCAAACCCATTTGCAAGCTCTACAATTTGCAAACATTTAGAATTAATAGTTGTTTTTCACTCAAGAAGCTTCTAGAAGAAATGACAAATATGATAAGTTTGCGACATATACATTTCAACTATCATTACCAATCAAATCTTTATTTTGCGGTTTGGGGATCAAGGTTTATTGATCAGTTTCAGATGCCACTTAATATGGGGCAATTGACAAGTCTTCAGACGCTACCGTTTTTCTACCTAGGTTTAGAGAAAGGTCGTCAAATAGAAGAATTAGGTCGTTTGAAAAACCTTAGAGGTGAATTGACCATCAAACCTCTCCAGTTAGTCGTAAAGAAAGAAGAGGCTCGAACAACATATTTGCAGGAGAAATCAAATATCTACAAGTTGGCATATTTATGGTCCCATGATGAATCAGAAGACTGTGAGATCAATGATGAGCATGTGTTAGATGGTCTTCAACCACATCCAAACTTGAAAACCTTAACAATAGTGGACTATTTAGGAACTAAATTTCCTTCATGGTTCAGTGAAGGATTGCTACCAAATTTGGTAGTGTTGAAATTAAGTGGTTGCAAGAGGTGCAAGGATATTCCATCGCTTGGCCAACTGAAGTTCCTTCGGCATCTTCAGTTGATAGGATTCCTTGAATTGGAATCCATCGGACCAACATTTTATGGTGTTGATGTTAATGATAGTGGATCAAGCAGCAATAATCTCAATATCCAAATGTTTCCATCATTGAAAGAACTAGTGTTGAAGAATATGCGTAATCTTATTGAGTGGAAGGGAGATGAACTTGGAGTAAGAATGTTTTCTGGGCTTGAGAAGTTGAAGTTTACAAAGTGTCCACTGTTAAAAATTACTCCAAGTCAATTTGAAATCCTCTGTGAACTAAGCATTGAAGGAGTTAACAGTGAAATGCCATTGTTGAACTTGTTTAACAACTTGACATCTCTCGTAAAGCTAATTGTGGATGATGTGAAAGAGCTCACATGTCTTTCTGATGAGATGCTACACAATAACGTTTCTCTTCAACACCTGTTGGTCTCACTCTGTAGAAAGTTTCATGAATTGCCCCAAAACTTGTACAATCTCCATTCTCTTAAGAGCTTACGAATATCCTTCTGCCCCTATTTCAGTTCTTTTCCTGTTCCCACTAGAGATAATTATTTGACTTCCCTCCAAAGTCTTGAGTTATGTCATTGTGATAGATTGACCAGTTTACCAAATAGAATGTTAAATCATTGTCTGTCTTTGGTATCCTTGAATGTCATCAATTGTAACAATTTGGTTCCCTTCTTTTTACCCGCACGAGGCCTTCATCGCCTGGGGATATTGCAAATTGATCCTTTCTCAGAGATGGTGGATTTTGAGGCATTCCAATTGATTTTTAATGGCATTCAACAACTGTTATCCCTTCGTACATTGGAGGTGCGGGGACACTTGCACTGGGATTCTCTTCCCTATCAGCTTATGCAACTTTCTGACCTAACAGCGATCCAAATACATGGATTCGGAATTGAGGCTCTTCCTCATAGACTTCACAACCTTACTTCTCTTGAAAGATTAACACTAGAGAGGTGCAAACGGCCACAACATCTGGACTTCTCAGATACCAGGCCCAAATTACGGTATGTGGTGATCCGTAATTGTCCATTGTTAGAAGCTGTCTCAGATGGGCTTGGCAATCTTGTTTCTTTGCAAGAGTTAAGTTTTTAGAACTGCGAAAAATTAGAGAATCTGCCATCCAGAGATGTCATGCTATGCCTCACTAAATTATGGAACCTGCGAATTGTGGCTGCCCACTGTTAGAAGAAAGTTGCATCAATCGGAGTGGCCCAAACTCCCAGTGGTTCAGCATTTCCCATATTCCAAAAAAATTAAAATAGGCGGGAGGAATATTCACCATCTGAATTGATTTTTTAAATATTATTTTCCATGAATTCCAGAAAAGAAGTTTTGTATGTAATTTAATATTTTTTTCCTACAATTATTTTGACATTAAAATATACAAAATTAAGAATCAATTGCATATGTGCTATACTTTCAACATTCTGCTTGTCCTATCCACTTCAACGAATTGTTCTTCTTCGAATTCTTCAAGCTTCTAGAAGAAATCAACTTCTCGTTTCCTTTCAGGGAATTTGAATCCCATGTACTCAAAGAGCTCTAAGATGTTTTCATGTGAACGTTGGGAAACAATTTATCCATCTGATAGAAGAACTATGTCATCGAATTATTAAGTTATAAGTTTCTGGTGCAGGCTGCAAGACTGAGATCATAGTAGTTCCTTGAAGAATGTGGATTGATTGCCTGATTGAATTCACTATCTGAAATGTTGTTGAACTATCTAAGCCATGTTGAAATCTCATCGTTGAATAGTGCTATAGCTGGTCCAATCGTCATCTCCCCTGTAGGATATGTTATCATCAAATATTTAGAACCTCAAAGTACATTAATTTATTCCCTCAACCATTAGTTACTGTAGTTAGGTTCTGGATTATCTGGTTTTGCTCTAACTTGCAGTAACTCGCTTTTATTGTCCACCTGAAATGCCATTGCCTCCAAACATTCATCTCCAACGAGGGTATCAACACAAATGCCAAGTCACAATATCTACAAAATTTGTAGAATGAAACATTGTATTGTAGGAAACATTTCTTCATTGAACTTGTAATTCAGGAAATAACATCTTACCTTGAGATTATAGTCTGTTACAACACTAGCATCCTGCCCTTCTATTGAAGCTGCCTGTTGGACAAAAAACCAATAATCGAGTCATTTCTAATCAAAATTGACAAAGAGAAAGAGTATGACTGAATATTCTATTGAGACGTCTTTACCTTCATAAAGATTTCAACATCAGGATCATGCTTAATGTTTGCTTCCTTCTCTATCATAGATAGCTCAGCTAACATTTCCACATATCTTGATATGATTTAATCATGAAATTTATGTTTTTTTTTTATAGATGACTAGTTCCAAGGTCATGCTAGAACAAGCCAAATCCCATGAGTAGCAGGCAATCACGTTAGGTAAGTTTTCATTTTAGAATCAAGTCAAATCCCATGATATGATTTAATCATGAAAATTTATGTTTTTTTTCGTTCCTTTTTTCTCATGATACAAATTTAACGAGGTTTGTTATGTTTTACTAAGGAACCAACACATTTATTTTGTATGAAGAACAAAATCTTTAGCTGTAGACTCATTATGGGACACATTCATGAGTATTTGGGTTCTGACAACCATTTCCAAGAGCTGAAGTCTACACTGTGTAACTGTTTATTGTGTAAGCTGTTAGGAAGAGATACATTAGTTCGGTTGATTTGGTGTTTCTTTCCATATAATTCTTCTTTCCTTTTTCCTTTTGCCACAACTTCAGTCCATATAATCTAGTAGTTTAATTGATGATAGGGGTGGCAATTTTTGCCCTTGAGGACACAAATGAATTGACCAGTTTGCGGGGTATCCGTCCATTAGGTTGAAGGTGTCTCTACTCTGATTTTTGAATCAAGATTTCCATTTAAGATCCAAAATGAAGCATAACTAACTGTCTATCTATTACAGTAATTTGGAATTCAAAAGTTAGTTGACAAAGTTAGTTAAACATTGTTAAGCTACAATAATCAGTGTAGTGGTAGTTAGTTAGATGTTAGTTGTAACTGATTTGTGTTAGATGGAATAAGTCAGTCAAGTTCTTTATAAATAAACATTGTAATCATCAGTTACATTCATATATGGAATATACAGAATTCTCTTTCTCTTTCTAATCTCTTTTTCTATTCTTCTTCTTCTTCTTCTTCATTACTAACTATTTTCTCGAGAAATCCTAAAACAGTGCTTCGATCCTCGAATTCATTGTGAATTCCTGCAATCGAGTAACATTGTTATCAGAGCTACTCTATCCTTGGATTTTAATGGTGAAAGAAACAAGATATGCTGATAATTCTCCAATAGAAATGGGGAATTGAAGGAAATTATGCAAAATTTGGCAGAAAAAATAGGAACGTTGGCAGGGGAAGTTACAAACCTGAAGAGATTGGATCAGGTGGTCATGGAATTGAAGGAACATTTGGTCACTAATCGAGAATCTGGGAGGGAGAAAATTCCTATAGAAGATGGTCTTTCAACTGCAAGACATTCTAATGAGAGAATTCACCACTCTGAAGGGAGAAGTCACAGACCCAAGAGTCCTACCAGTTACAACACCCATCATTCAAACTTCTCAAGACGGTCCTGAATGGAATTCCTCAGGTTTGCAGGGAAGATCTGAGATCGTGGTTGTTTAAGATTGAGCAATTTTTCTCCATGGAGAATGTAGCTGCAGAGGAAAAGGTAACAGTAGCTACAATGCAACTGGAAAGAGAAGCCATCCAATGACATCTTTCTTTCATGAGATACATACAGTATTTACAACCAGCTACTTGGAATGAGTATATGATGGCTATGGTGGAGAGATTTGGGACAGATTTTGATGATCCCATGGAGGAAATCACGAAGATCAAACAAGTGGGGAGTGTTAAGGAATATCAATCAGTGTTTGAAAGACATCTGACTAGGGTGAATTTGTCACAAGAGAATGCAATCAGTTGTTTTTTATTGGAGGGTTAAAACATGAGCTGAACATTGCTTTGAAGATCACCAATCCACATCTTTATCACAGGTATACAGGACTGCAAGAATGCAAGAAGCATACTTAACTGCTGTGAGACAGCCAATATCTAATCAGTCTTAGATGGGTGCAAAAAGATTCATGGACCAAAGGATTGGTAACAATAAGCCTCTGTTATCTACACCTGGTACACATACTTCTAGTTTTTCTAAGGCAGTAAATAGAAGAACTTTGAGCATAAAGGAGATGAATGAAAAAATGGCAAAGGGGTTATGTTACTTTTGCAATGAAAAGTACATGCCTGGCATGAGTGTAAGAATTCCAAGCAGTTGTATCTGTTGGAAGTGGAATAATTAGAAAAAGGGCAGAATTCAATGCAAGAACAAAGTGGAGAATTACAAGAGGAACATAATGAACAACTAGAGTGGGGACCACCTGTGGAACACATAGAGATTTCTATGCATGCGTTAAATGGGTCTTTGGGATTCAGAATCTTGAAGGTGACTGGTTATCACTCAAAAATGGCATTACACATATTAATTGATACATGAAGTTCTCATAACTTCATTGATCCTAATCTGGTCAAGCAATTGGGGTGTGAAGTGAAGTCTATTAAACCTAAGATGGTAGCCGCAGCAAATGGTAGCATTCGGGTGGACAAGATGACGTCTGTGACATGGTTACTACAATGAGAGGAGTTTTCTGCTGATTTTCTATTATTACCTTTAGGTTCTTGTGGAGTTGTGCTGGGCGTCCAATGGCTATAAACGTTGGGTGATATCAAGTTGAATTTCAGAAATTTAACAATGGAGTTTTGGTACAAGGGAAAGAAGCATTTACTCAGAGGGTCTGACAGTCAAGTGTTAACTCCTAGTGCTGGAAAACTGACCAAACACTCCAGAAATCAGTATCAGCTTTGTATGATTCAATTAATTCCTCAGGGAAGTGATGAAGACAAGTGGCATCCATTAGAAGTAGCACCTGATATAGATCTTGAAGAGGACCCTGCACTACTAGAGGTATTGTCAGAATTTTCTGCATTATTTAAAGAACTTGTTGGTTTACCACCTTCTAGAGGTGTATTTGGTCATAGGATTGTGTTGCATTCTGGAGTTGAACCTTTGAATAAGAGACCTTATAGATATCCTTCAGTGAAAATGGATATTATTGAGGGTCTTGTACAATAAATGTTGGATCAAGGGATCATTCAACCTAGTTGCAGTCCTTTGACATCACCAGTGGTATTAGTAGGCAAAAAGGATGGCACCTGGATACTATGTGTAGACTATAGAGACTTGAATAAGTTAACTATAAAGAACAAGTTTCCAATCCCTATTGTAGAAGATCTATTAGATGAACTAGGAGGATCCAAAATATTTTCTAAAATAGACTTAAGGTCTGGATACCATCAACTAAGAATGGCAAATGAGGATGTGCCTAAGACTTCTTTTAGAACACACTCGGGACATTTTGAATACTTAGTCATGCCTTTTGGTTTATCAAATGCCCCAGCTACATTTCAAGGTTTGATGAACATTGTGTTCCAGAATTTTCTAAGTTAGCATGTCTTGGTGTTTTTTGATGACATACTAATATATAGTAGAACTATGTAGGAAAACATATTACATCTGAGGTCTGTTTTTTTGAAAATTGTGGAGCATCAACTATTTGCCAAGAAAAGCAAATGTTTCTTTGGTGTCCATAGAATTGAATACCTTGGTCACTTTATCACATCAGAAGGTGTTTATACCGATCCTTAAAAGATCCAAGCTGTGAGGGATTGGCTTGTCCCAACTACTCTTAAGCAATTAAGGGGTTTTATAGGCTTGGCTGGTTATTACAGAAGATTTATACACGGATTTGAAGTTATTTGTAAACCTCTTACTGATCTAACTAAAAAAGATAAATTCAAATGGCACCACACAGCTCAGGAGGCATTTTTGCAATTAAAGAAAGCTTTGACTTAATCTCTTGTATTAGCTTTACCTGATGCCAACAAAACTTTCATAGTTGAAACTGATGCTAGTGGTTATGGAATTGGTGTTGTTCTTATGCAAGAGGGACATCCTATAGCCTTTATTAGCAAGGCATTATCTCCAAGACATGTTGCTATGTCAGTTTATGATAGAGAGTTATTGGCCATTGTCCAAGCTGTTACTAAGTGGTCTCAGTACTTGTTAGGTAAGAGGTTTATTATAAGGACTGATTAAAGAGTTTTGAAGTACCTTATGGAACAGAAGTTGCACACAAACTCACAGTTATTGTGGTTAACAAAGTTGATGTCATTTGACTATTTTATTGAGTACAAAAAGGAGTTGAGAACAAAGTCGTTGATGCACTGTCGAGAGTTACCGGTGCTGAGTTACTTGCTTTGGTGATTTCCCCAACCAACACTAATCTCTTTCAAGCTATTGTGGATAGTTGGCACTTAGACCCAGAGCTTACACAGTTGATTGCAAATTTACAAGCTAATCCTGACTCTCATAGGCAGTTTACTTGGTTGCAAGGCCAATTAAGAAGGAAAAGAAAACTAGTGATTGCCAATGTACAGAGTTTAAGGAATGACATTATGTCCCTATGGCATGCTGGCCCTCTAGGAGGTCATTCAGGTGTAGAAGCTACCCTCAAGAGATTGTTGACACTATTTTATTGGAAGAACATGAGAACAGAAGTGAAGGATTTCATTCAAAGGTGTGATGTTTGTCAGAAGAACAAATCTGATTTAGCTGCTTACCCTGGGCTGTTACAACCATTACCTATTCCTGAGGTGGTGTGGTCTCAAATTAGTATGGACTTCATTGATGGTCTTCCCAAATCTCATGGTTGTGAGGTGATTCTGGTGGTCGTCGACAGACTCAACAAATATGGTCATTTCCTCCCACTAAAACATCTCTATACTGCTCAATCAGTTGCCCATGTGTTTTTGGATGCTATTGTGAAATTACATGGCTTACCTAATGCTATAACCAGTGATAGATATGTTGTGTTCCTAAGCTCTTTTTGGCAGGAGCTATTTACTCTTCAAGGGGTATTGTTGCATACATCTACAACTTATCATGCTCAGTATGATGGACAAATAGAAGTGCTGAATAGATGCCTTGAAGCCTACTTAAGATGCTACTGCAGTGATGATGCTTCCAATTGGTTGGCTTATTTTCCTATGGCTGAGTATTGGTATAATACTTGCTTCCATTCAGCCATACAAATCACACCATATGAAGCCTTATATGGCAGGCCTCCCCCTCTACATCTACCTTACTTACCTGGTGAATCAACTTTTGCCGAAGCTGACACTACCTTGGTGAACAGAGAACTTAAGTTGCAACAACTTAAGCATTATTTGTATAAAGCTCAACTCCGAATGAAGCAACAGGCAGATTCCCATAGAAGTGAGAGGCATTTTTCTGTAGGGGATTGGGTCTACTTTAAGGTGCATCCATACAAACAAGCGACTATCTCTCATCACTCTTCTCATAAGCTTGCTGCTAAATACTATGGTTCCTTTCAGATCATTAAGAAGGTTGGCCCTGTGGCCTACACTCTTTTGTTGCCTCGTTCTATTAAGATTCATCCAAATGTGTATGTCTCGTTGTTAAAAAAGTGTTATGAAGTGCCTTCCCACGTTTCTTATCCTCTGACTGTTGACCTAGACAATCCAAATTGCCTTATTCCAAAGTCTGTTTTACAGCGAAGATTGGTCAAGAAGGGCAACAAGGTTGTTGCTCAGTTATTGGTTAAATGGGTTGGTTTTCCCGCTGATGTAGCCACTTGGGAATTTGATACCATCTTAAAGACAAGGTTTCCATCCTTTGATCCTTGAGGACAAGGATCTTTTGTATGGGGGAGTACTGTTACAGTAATTTGGAATTCAAAAGTTAGTTGACAAAGTTAGTTAAACATTGTTAAGCTACAATAATCAGTGTAGTGGTAGTTAGTTAGATGTTAGTTGTAACTGATTTGTGTTAGATGGAATAAGTCAGTCAAGTTCTTTATAAATAAACATTGTAATCATCAGTTACATTCATATATGGAATATACAGAATTCTCTTTCTCTTTCTAATCTCTCTTTCTATTCTTCTTCATTACTAGCTATTTTCTTGAGAAATCCTAAAACAGTGCTTCGATCCTCGAATTCATTGTGAATTCCTGCTATCGAGTAACAAAAGCCTCTAAATATGATTGAGTAATGTCAAATGGTAGGTGCCCATTGAATTATGTTCATGAGTTGCAGCTCAAATAAATTCTTACTGATTGTTTTTATGGATTCAACTAGGAGGTAGCGACCTAAAAAGAAAAAATAAGAGATACGTAAATGAGAAAACAATGGCTGGAATATTATACTTTCATTCATAACTTCAAACTTATATATATAGGCAAACACTTACCAAATAGTTTGTAACAACTCCAATTTCACAATAGAAACATTCAAATATTATAATCGCTAAAGTCAAAGTTACAACGGAAAATGGAACTAACAAGGAAATTGCAAAATGATAATGAACTAGTAAAACAAAGAAACTATTGAAGATGATAGCTGGAAGGGAGATGAGAACATAGACTCAAAGAAAGGGGATGAGAGGACTAGACATTTTTCTCAACAATTTGCATAATCCCTAAATCACATACCACTAACCTTTTTGATGGAACCGTTCCCCGCCCACTTCTCAACCTGGATCCCAAATTAACCTGGCCCTATTGCTTGTTCTCTGCCCAATAGCTCTTGTCAGCCCAATAACTACTTTCATGACTCTGGTATCCACATTGGGCTGGGCTTGGTTCATAACAATACTCTCGTCCTCAAGGTTCGAGTCAAGAACAATGTTAGTAGGAGCGCATTCCCTACCAGTAGCCAAGACAAACTGACCAATGTTGGCAAAATATAGTATGTGATCTTGTATGCTTCCTGCAACACCCACCAACCTGGAAACAACATAAAAGATGGTCTGCTCATAACCAAAGCCCTCAAGTGCAAACAAGCTACTTCTAAACACCACTGCAATGTAAGCTTTAGCACCATAAATTGTGTAGCAAATGTAACAACAACTGCAGGTTCGAAAAGAGAACACATGACCTCAGAAGCAACCAAGCCACTGATGTATGCCTTGTCCGCCAAGAGAAAAAATTCTTGCTTGTTACATACCTTGCCAAGACGTGTATAATTAAATTGGCGAGCAAAATCATTTGCATTAGTAACTACTAATTTTGGTGTACCCATGTGGCACATTTATCCAATTGCTTACCATCAATATAACCAGTGCTCACATTCAATTTGGATGGCATGGTCTTGGAAAACATTGAGACACAAAGACTTTTTTGTGTCATTCTGATAACCACGTGAAAGATGTGGACTTTGATAAGGTCTTTCGACCATGCCAATATATTCGTTTCCTTTATAGTATCGTGTATCAAAGTGCTCTCCTTTATAGGTGATGGTATATAGTAACATCAGATTCACGAAAGGGCTATGCTCAAGACCCTTCCATTGCCTAGTTTTCTTAAGCTTAAATGTATTAGCACAATCTTGATCAATGTGTTCAAGTAGTGCATTACACTGCTTTATCCAAGCAACATGATTGAGTGCTAATATAAACTCCAAGAAACTACTAAAATGTTAGATGCAACAATGCCTACATGTTTCCACCCAAGTCCACAAACTTGTTCACCCCAGAATATAACTGGTGAGGAATAGGAATAAGGTTGAAGAATCATGCTCCAGTCTGAATTGTTGGTTGGGGAAAGGTTGTATAGAGCTTTCTTGAAAATACTGCACACAAAATAAAAAGGAGAACTCAACGTCATCCATTTGCCCTGCCTTCGTGCAGTCCCCAATTGGTTCCCTACTAACTGCTTTAAACTCTGGAAACGTATAGAAATATACATGGCATCAACACAACTTAATTGCTCCCAATCAGAAAACCAAGAAAGGGAACAACTCCATTTTTTTGAATTACTTCAAACAGTATATGCGCCTCCTCATTTTCGGTAGAACCTATTATAGTCATGAACTCAGGACTAATTCCAGGATCCCAAATAGAAATAGTTGATTCATTTTCAATCAGAGATTCAACAGGTTCGATAGTGGGACAAATGTAGGAAATTGACCTAAAAAGTTGAAATACGTCCATCACGAGTAAGAGAGTGTGTACAGATATGGCAGGGTGTAAGTGATGAACTTGGAGGCGTCCACCAGGGGTTGCAATGAACAGATTCACATCGGAAGTATAAGGGAATTGAGTACATTGATCACTCAACATGGAATCAATATGACAAACAATTATTTTAATGATCTCCTTGAAATCATCCACAACCATGAAGGAATAAAGTTTTGCGAAGTCAAGAAATGTAGTAAGCATAATAGAAGCAGGATCAAATGGAAAGCCTAATTTAAAATGACCGGGTCGAAATTGATAGAAGGATAATGCAAGTTTAGTAGGGTTGAGTTCACTTTAATAAGCAATTATATCATCGCTGAAACTACAAGCTGAGAGCATACAAGGGAGTACAAACCATATTTCATCAAACTTGACAAGGTTACTGAAATCACACTTAATTGTAGGAATTGTGTGAAACCTTTCGTCGAACGCTTGGGTTTCAAGTTTTACCACATCATTCTTCATTAAATCGACAACTTCCACGTCAATATCCCTATAAGATATCTCAGCAAACACCTTGTAGGCGGATATTCCTGCGACCTCGTCTAATGTTTCATCATTCACCTCCTCTAGTATTCCATAGTTCAAATCACATGAGAGGTCAGATAAAAGAACCTGAGTATGTGTTTGGATAACACAAGCCTGAAGCGAGGGCTGATTGCACACATCAACAGTATCAGGAATATTCCATATTTCTACTATGCAGATCCTCCTCTTCAATGCTATCTCCTTATTTGGTGTAGAGATATTTCCCTTTTAATGTATATTATTAGCTTTCCTTATTTGTGGATATTTCCCTTACTAGTTCTTTATTTCCTTTCATGTCGATATACTCTATTATGTATAAAACAAAGACAATTGTACATCAATAAAAGTAAGACTTACAAATAACTCTTTCATGGTATCAAGAACCATTGCCACACGACAATAATTTTTTTTGGGATTGAGCAGATTTGTTTTTTGGTTTCTCATGGATGAAAACACCTCCACCACTGCTCCCCTTCCCATTACAACTGAATCAGTTGTTTCTACTATTCCTCCATTACCAATCAATAATAACTTCATCATTCCACCATTGACAACATCCCAAGCCTACCCAAATTTAGTGTTTCCTTCCCAGCAACCCACTGTCACAAAAACTTATTTTATCCCACTACTTACACCACAACCACAAAATACATCCACAATAATCACACCTTCCTTTTCACTTCTCCTTCATCTAATCTCACTCAAGAGTCACAACTTTTATCCATAAATGCATCGGCTCAGGCCCCTATTAAGCTTACACCATCAAACTATCAAGTTTGGTACACTCAATGGCGCTCACTGTTGATAGGATATGGATTTACAAGTTATGTTGTTAATTCCCCTATGAGGCAACAACTGACTTCTGAATTTTGGAATAGACAGGATCAATTGATCCACAGTGCCTTAGTCGCGTCTTTATCCTCTAAGGTAGTTCCACTGGTTCTTTCAGTGAATACCTCCTTCGATGTGTGGACTACCTTGCATAATACTTATGCAAGACCTTCTCGTGCTAGACTCTTAAGTCTAAGGAGTCTCTCTCTCAAGCTACGAAAGGTACACAATCTATGTCATCTTATCTTCATCATATCAAGCAATTGGTTACTAGGCTTAATTCTGTTGGAGCAACTCTTACCATGGATGATATAACTCTTCATGTGATCCACTGTTTGTCACCTGAATATCGAGGGATCTGTGATTCTCTTCGCACCCGTGACTTACCTATCACTTTTGATGAACTTCATGAGAAATTATGTGATTATGAGGCATATCTATGTCGTCAGAGTGCTGCCTCTTCAATGCCGATTACTGCCAACTTTGTTGCCAAGAGTAACTCAAATAACTCTCGCAACAACAAAAACAATCGGCAATTCACTTTTCAGAACCAAAATGTTTCTGGTCACCGTAACAATCAGGCAATGAATTCAAGACAGATTAACAAGCAAAGTTCTCAAGTGATATGTCAATACTGTGACAAGCCTGGGCATGTTGTTAAGCATTATCGAAAATTGTAGGCAGCTTTTCCATGGTTTGCTCCCTCTATGGGATCTTCTGTGACTTCAAATTCAATAGGCAACTCTCAACCACGTGCCAATTTTGTTTCATCTTCCACCGGCTCCGCTGATTGGTTGGTTGATTCGGGTGCATCTCATCATGTTACTAGTGACCTCCAGAATCTGTCACTAAATACTGATTATGATGGTGATGGTAAATCTTTGAGTGTGACACGTTGTGGTTCCACTGCTCTTAATACTTTTGCTCGGCCTCTTCACCTCTCTAATGTTCTGTGTGTTCCACAAATAAAAAAGAATTTGATTTCTGTTTACCAATTGTGCAATCAAAATAATATTTCTGTTGAATTCTCACCTTCTTCATTTGTTGTGAAGGATTGTCGCCCGGAGGCACTTCTGGTAGCAGTAGAACCTAGAGATGGAGTTTATGAGTGGCCTATCAAATCCAAGTCCGTGTCAACTCCCACTTCATCACACGCAACATATTCTGTTCATCTCTCGTCGGTTTCAACTTGGCATTATCGTCTTGGTCATCCGTCTTCTCCTATTTTGCGTCAAATTTTTCGTTATCTAGACATTCCTTCCAAGTCTGTTTCCTCTACTTTTTTTTTTGTAATTCATGCAAATGTAATAAAATGCATAAAACTCCTTTTGCAATTTCCTCAATAAAATATTTTTCTCCATTAGAGATGATATACTCTGATGTGTGGGGACTGCTCCAATTCCATCTATTGATGGTTTTCATTACTATCTCATTTTTGTTGATCATTATACTAAGTATGTTTGGTTATACCACATGAAAAAGAAATTTGAGGTTTCCCAAATTTTCCCAAAATTTAAGATCATGGTAGAATTTTTTTTCAACAAATCCATTGATTCCTTTTACTCGGATAATGGTGGTTAATTCATTCATCTTCGAGAATTCTTTACTTCCAATGAAATCTCTCATTTCTTAACCCCGCCTCACACACTTAAACATAATAGTACCGTTGAGCATCGTCATCGCACATTGTGGAAACATGCATTACCCTTCTTCATGTTGCCAAACTCCCTTTATCTTTTTGGTCATTTACTTTCCAGACCGCTGTCTATCTTATCAATCAAATGCCGACTCCTTTGCTTCATAATGAGTCTCCACATTTTTGCATATTTGTTAGTGCTCCAAATTATCAAAAGCTCCGAATCTTTAGTTGTCTATGTTATCCATGGTTGCGCCCTTATTCTCAAAATAAATTAGAGCTTCGTTCGAAACCGTGTGTCTTTGTGGGATACTCTAATAATCAAAGTGCCTACAAGTGCTTTGACCCCTCCACATCTAAGATATTCATCTCTCGCCATGTCAACTTTGTAGAGCATGAATTTCCTTTCTCTACTTTGGCCTCTACAGCTTCTCGTCCTACCACGGAAACTCTTTCAACATGGGCTCCTCATTTTGTTGTTCCTATTGTATCCTCTTCAACTAAATCAACCCCTTTGATGGTCACTCACTCTGTCAATAGAAGTTTTCCTTGCTGCTTAACGTCACCGAGAAATGATTATTCATCAAATGAATTAATGGGAATGTCATCAAGACATGGATCTTCACCTAGTTATATCAACTCAAGTCTCATGAGTGTTCCTCCAGTAGTCTCTACTTCCTCACCTGCTACTGTCCAAATCACAAGTCAATGGCAAAATGAATCCTCAAATACTCCTTCAAGTAGTCCAGGCAATATTACCACAAGCCAAATCCCTCAATCTAAACATGTTCCACTTTCTCACTCCATGATCACCCGCTCCAAAAATAATATTCACAAACCTGCCAACAAGCTTTGCCTCTCCACTCAAATTACCAACAAATCGCCTCTAGTTCATACATCTACTTCTTCCCACAAACCCGAACCAAAGAATATTTCCCAAGCTCTTAAAGATCGGGACTAGATATCTGCTATGATGGAGGAATATAATGCCTTGAAACAAAATATAAGGCGCGATTATTTGCTAAAGGATTTACTTAGCGTCCAGGTATTGACTACATTGAAACATTTTCTCCTGTAGCTAAACATACTACAACTCGAGTTATTTTATCTCTTGCTGTTAGTAAAGATTGGAGCTTACACCAATTGGATGCGAATAATGCTTTTCTTCATGGGCATTTGACAGAGGATGTATACATGGCACAACCACAAGGCTTTGTTGACTCTACTCGGTCTGATTATGTTTGTAAACTGGATAAGGCTTTATATGGTCTCAAACAGGCTCCATGTGCTTGGTACTCGGAATTGCGTGACTATTTTCTCTCTCTGGATTTTGTAGTATCTCAGTCTAACCATTGTCTCTTTATTTATTCTAAGCTTGATGTCATCATATACTTGGTAGTCTATGTCGATGATCTGATTGTGACAGGGAATAATCAGAAGGAAATTGATATCTTCATTGCTAAGCTTGGTAAGCGATTTTCAATCAAAGACTTGAGGCAGCTTGCTTAGGCAAAACCTGTTTCTACTCCACTTTCAACTACCAACAATCTGGCCTTGAAAGATAGTGCTCATTTGAGTAATTCAAAAGACTATCAAATTTTAGTTGGATGTCTCCAATACTTAGCGCTAACACGGCCTGACATTGCATTTGCTACCAATCGGCTAGCTCAGTTCTCACACAGACCAACTACAAATCATTCTGCTGCTCTTAAACGGTTGATCCGCTATCTTGCTGGAACAATGGATAAAGGGATTTACTTTTCCAAGGAATCTCCTTTGGTTTTACATGCCTTTTCCGATGCTGATTGGGCTGGAAATCTTGATGATCGTACTTTTACTACTGCGTATATCATCTTCCTTGGCAAAAATCCAATTTCCTGGTGTTCAAAAAAGCAGCGAACAGTAGCTCGCTCATCCACTGAAGCTGAGTATAGATCAGTCGCTTCTACTGCTGCTGAACTATGTTAGGCCCATAATCTTTTGAAGGAAATTTCTCTTTCTCTTTCTGGACCACCAGTGATCCATTGTGATAATTTAGGTGCGACTTATCTTTCTACAAATCCAGTCTTCCATTCACGAATGAAACACTTGGAAATTGATTATCACTTTGTTCGTTCTATGGTTCAACGGGGTCAGCTTCGCGTTGCTCACATTTCAACAAAGTATTAGCTTGCTGACTTATTAACGAAGTCACTCTCCCGCCATGACTTTGAACGGTTTCTTTCCAAGATTGGTGTCTCTGATAGACCACCATCTTGAGGGGGTGTATCAGGAATATTCCATATTTCTACTATGCAGATCCTCTTCTTCAATGCTATCTCCTTATTTGGTGTAGAGATATTTCCCCCTTAATGTATATTATTAGCTTTCTTTATTTGTGGATATTTCCCTTACTAGTTCTTTATTTCCTCTCATGTCGATGTACTCTATTATGTATAAAACAAAGACAATTGTACATCAATAAAAGTAAGACTTACATATAACTCTTTCAAACAATGTCTAAACCAAGGGCGACTAAATCTTCAAAGACATGAGAGGATTCATCAAAAGACAAGGCAGGATCCCCCTTATCGTCGCAAGATGAGTCCCCATCTAAAAGCACATGATCTGCAACTAATGACTGGGAGCAAGCGGATAGTGCACGTTGGACATTGTCGAGTTTGCAGAGTATATAAGAGTAGTTCTCGTCCAACTTCCACATCATATCCAAGGCACTGTTGACGTTGTCATTGATCATGTTAGAGTCATTGCAAAAATGGAGGGCCAATTTCTCGGTGAAATGTTTCCAATCAAGAAATTGTTTTTTTGTGATATAACCATTGGAACCAATCATAAGCATCACCATCGAGATAAAAGGGAGCAAGGGTTAGCCATTCCTTTTCCGAGAAACCAAGATACGTAAAATACTGCTCTACCATAAAAAGCCACCCGGTTGGATTGCCGTCACTGAATCTATCCAGTACCATTGATGCCATTGGAGTACGATCGATGAAAGCACCAATGTAACAACTCCAATTTCACAATAGAAACATTCAAATATTATAATTGCTAAAGTCAAAGTTACAACGGAAAATGGAACTAACAAGGAAATAACAAAACGATAATGAACTAGTAAAGAAACTATTGAAGAAGATAACTAGAAGGGAGATGAGAACATAGACTCAAAGAAAGGGGATGATAGGACTAGATATTTTTCTCAACAATTTGCATAATCCCTAAATCACATACCACTACCCTTTTTGATGGAACCATTCCCACACCCACTTCTCAACCCGAATCTCAAATTAACCTGGCCCTATTGCTTGTTCTCGGCCCAATAGCTCTTGTCAACCCACTAACTACTTTCATGACTCTGGCATCCACATTGGGCTGGACTTGGTTCATAACATAGTTCCACTAAAATACGGCACATACATAAAACAACTTACTCCTAACAAAAACATAACACATGACTTCATTAATTCCTAGAAATCAGAACAACATGGGACTGACTCAACTTAAATAACACAACTCCTAATAGATTAAGCTAGCGTTTGGCCATAGATTTCCAAATATATTTGGCAAATATTATTTGGTTGAAAATTTCACCATGTATTTGGTCATTTGAGAAACATATTTCATTTTTTTAAGAAATATGATTTATACCCATAAGGTTTAAAACCTATCAAAATTAACCATAGTTTTGTATTACATATCAAGATAGAAATGTCGACGTAACAAGATTCATGACTTCCACAACAAGTCAGTTGGATCTTCGTTGCAGCAAATAACAAATAGTGTCCATGATACTGGAGCAATGTGGTAGTTCGAAACGAGTGCAACAAGCATAATTCCATATATCGTGAAGTAGATGAAGCTAATGACTTTGTTACCCTGAGTCAGATGTTCGTCATTTTCATCAACAACCAAATCATCACTTTCATATTCACTGAATATTTCATCACTGCTTTGTTGTTCATGCAAGAAATTATGTAATACGATGCAAATAACAACTATATAGGGTGTTTTTGTAATAGATAAAAGTTTGGTGTAGAATTTAATTTTTTAAAAGCTCCAAAGTAATGAGATACGACCCAAATACTATTTTTTTCTAGTATTTGGGAATTTTAAAAGCTCCCAAATAATGAGATTTGGCCCAATCCAGACTTTGACAAGCAGAAGCAGTCGCAACAACAAACTCAACTTTCGTAGTAGACAAAGTAACAATTGTTTGCTTCTTAGCTGACCATAAAATAACAACGGGCCTGAACATAAATGCATAACCTGAAGTTCTTTTTCTGTCATCATAATCACTAGCATAGTTACCGTCTGTATAGCCGAGAAGATTGAACTTTTCACTCGTCTTATAAAATAGTCCAAAGTTTCTTGTTTGCAAGTGAAAAAGAATTCTCTTTACTGCACACAGGCATTTTTGTGGGATTCTCCACTCACAGAGTACATTATGTCAGACCTTATAGCAGTGAGATACATCAAACTTTCCACAATTTGTTTGTAAAGTGTGTTGTCAACCTTCTTCCCAGTAGGGATTTTTTGTACCTTCAAACCAACTTCAGCATGAGTGTTAATGTCACGACTCAAACCGTCGTGATTGGCACCCACACTAACCCTCCGGTGGGAGAACCATTAATACTAATTAGCTAACCAAAGAACTACACAACTTAATCAAAACTAAGACATTTAAAGATACGAAAGCAGGTTTAAATGCAAGAGTCAAGTAGAGTTCCCATAAACTTCAAAAGATCTAACAACTACTAACAAAACATTGAGGAAATTATTCCCTAGAACCTGAAAGTCAATGTACCAAAACTCTAACAAACATCATAAGTCTAAAGTAAATGGGTACAACCCAATTAAACATAAAAACAATATAAGTAATAGTCTAAGTGATAAGATGTGGACGTAAACAAAAAGAGAACTCATGGCAGCCCGAAAGAATTGGCTCACCCTTGAATTCGAGTCGATCATTGGTCTTTTAAACGAGGTCTGTCAGTAGCCGCCTGAAGATGCCATGTACTCAACAAAGAAAGAGCAAGTGCAGTATCAGTACACAACCACAGTGTACTAGTAGGATCACGCGGTTATCCCAATAAGTGAAACACATGCAAGTAACCACAACAATAATAAACATGCATACACCAAACATATACAATATCAATTATCACTTACGAACAACGTAGAATTTCACATTCTCAATAATACACATATATGTCAAGTCAATGGTCCTCTCATGGAAACTATACCCAAACTGTTAGTGTACCAATACGTGGTACCCAATCCAAGTTAGTGTGCCGGACGGGACACCCGATCCCATAGATGCGCTGGAACGTGGCACCCAATCCAAGTTAGTGTGTTGGGACGTAACACCCGATCCATTCAACAAGCCACAATCACAATCACAATCACACTATACATTCTCATAATCATACAATCAAGAGTTGATTCATGACATACAATTCTTCATTCATACTCATTTACGATTAATGTGATTAATAATGCAACATTCACATACATACCTGCATTATAATGAAGTAATTACCATCATAAATCCCACAACATGAAATCACAACCATCACCTACCTCGAACAAAGCTTGAATCCTCTTGAGAAACTTGATTCTTCCCTTTTCAGATTCTTTTCGCTTGCTCTAGGTCTTCAAACAAACAATTCAATACGGGGATCAATAATTAAGGTCTAATTTACCCGAATTATGATAAACCCAATAACCAAAGACCCAAATTATGATCCTAAGGTGCAATTAGGGTTTTTTCCCACCATCCAAAATCGTTCAAAACCCTCCCCAATGATATACAATCAAGATTTTACGTTCTACTGATCGAAAAATGGAATCGAGGAGTGAAAACCTTACCTTTAGCCTTAAGAATGATGAAAAACCATCAAGAACACACCTGCGGTCGTCTCCTAGCTCTCAATAACAAAACTTGCAGAAAATAACAATTTTGGGGTTAATTTCTTACTTAATTCGCGACTATCCCGCTATGGTGGCCCCCATCCCGCTACAACGGCTTTCACGAAACCAGTGAGTCGATTTAAGTGTTCAAACTCCCATTTCACAACACACCTTCGTCCCATGACACTCAGTAAATATATGTTCATGCTAAGATCAGTTTCGGGAGTTCTACTCACCCGAATTTGATTCCGTAAAGTCGTACGGATATCTTAACGTCTTACCTATCTACTTATGCAATCAAATTCCTTATTAAATCATCCAATCATTACCAGATTTCACTAGACTCACATGACTCTGATTTTTTCCAAATCTGGACTAGGCTAGGAAATCCCATGTTACTATGAAAAAGTTTTTCGGCCTAAAATTTTTCCCCGTTGGATTTTCTATAACGACGGAAACAAGTCATTACAATAGATACCAATTTACCCATCACTTGTCCCCGAGTTACAAACTAGGAAAAGCGGGCTAAAGTTAGAGTGAAGTAGTACCTGAATCGACGAACAACTGGGGATACTTGTCTCGCATGTCCTTCTCGGTTTCCCAAGTAGCTTCCTCAATTGGATGATGTTTCCATTGAACCTTCACGGACTTAATGTCTGTGGTCCTCAGCTTTCGGACATCATGATCCAGAATTGCAATCGGATTTTCCTTATACTAAAGGTCGTTGTCTAACACAACTGAGTCCCACTTTATGATGTAATCGCCGTCACCATGATATCTCTTCAACATGGATACATGAAATACCAGATGAACTCCCGATAGGTTAAGAGGTAAAGCCAATCTATAAGCCACTGACCCTACACAATCAAGAATTTCAAATAGACCAATGTATCGAGGACTAAGCTTGCTCTTTTTGCCAAATATCATCACCCCATTCATAGGTGATACCTTAAGAATAACCTTCTCACCAGTCTGAAAATCCATGCCCCTTACCTTATGGTCTACATACTTTTTTTGTCTACTCTGGGCTGCTAAAAGCTTAGTTTGAATACTCCTCACTTTATCTTGAGCATTCTTCACTAAATCAACCCCTAAAGGTTTCACATCTCTAGCCTCAAACCATCATATGGGTGATCTACATCCCCTCCCATAAAGTGCCTCAAACGGTGCCATATCTATGCTGGAGTGATAACTATTATTATATGATAACTCACACAACGGTAGGAACTTATCCTAATGCCCTCCAAAATCAATCACACATGCCCTCAACATATCTTCTAACACTTGAATAGTCATCTCTGTCTGTCCGTCCGTCCGTCTGTGGATGGAAAGATGTACTAAAAGTGAGTTGTGTGCCTAATTCATCATGTAATTTCCTCCAAAACTTGGATGTGAATTGCGTTCCACGGTCTGAGATGATAGAATGGGGCACCCCGTGCAACCTTACTACCTCTTTTACATAAACTTTAGCCAACTGTTAAGCATTATAATCTATTCTGATCGGAATAAAATAGGTTGACTTAGTCAATCTGTCAACCACTACCCAAATAGAATCAAACTTTTCCAAAGTCTTGGGAAGACCAACCACGAAGTCCATAACTATCATTTCCCACTTCCATTTCGGAATTGGAATTCTCTGAAGCAAACCTGCAGGCCTTTGGTGCTATATCTTTCTTTATGTCCGACCACCAATATAGTCGCTTCAAGTTTCGGTACATCTTAGTCACACCCGAATGAATGGAATACCGCGAACCATGGGATTCTGTCAATAAATTCTGAATCAAGTTGCCCACTCTAGGGACACAAATCCTTCCTTTAAAATTGAGCACACCCCCCGCATCAAGAGTGGTCTCTTGTGCCTTACCAGACACTGTTTTATTTCTGAGTTCCTTCAATTTCTCATCCTCAAACTATTTGACCTTAATCTCCTCAATGAAGGTGACCCTTACTTCATTGCTAGCTAACACCCACCTTTCTCTAAGATGCCAAACTGCATGAACTTAGACTCCAAGGTCTGAATTTCCTTAGCCAAGGGTCGATTGGATACACTCAAGCAAGCTAGACTACCCATATTTATCGTCTTCCGACTTAGTGTGTCTGCCACCACGTTAGCCTTGCCGAGATGATACTGGATGGTCACATCATACTCCTTGAGTAACTCCATCCACCTTCACTGTCTCAAATTCAGATCCTTTTGAGTAAACACATGCTGCAAGCTCCGATGATCAGTAAACACTTCACACTTAACACCATAAAGGTAATGCCGCCAGATCTTAAGAGCAAACACTACCACTGCCAACTCTAAATCATGTGCTGGGTAATTCCTCTCATGCACCTTCAACTGTCGCGATACATAAGCTATGACATTCTTATCATGCATCAACACAACGCCCAACCCAAATGTGAAGCATCACAATTAACAATAAAATCTTTACCTTCCATCGATAATGCAAGAATAGGTATTGTGGTCAAAAGAGTCTTGAGGTTTTAAAAGCTCTCATCACACTTTTCTGTCCATTCAAAGGGTACATCTTTCTTGGTAAATTTAGTCAGATGCGTGGCAATAGAAGCAAAGTTCTTCACAAAGTGACGATAGTAGCTAGCGAGCCCCACAAAACTCTTAACTTCAGTCACATAGCTAGGTCGAACCCAATTCTTAACCGGTTCAATCTTTTGGGGATCCACCATTACCCATTCTTTTGAAATTATATGCCCCAAAAAGGCAACCGATGTCAACCAAAATTCCCACTTAGAAAATTTTGCATACTACATTTGTTTCCCAAGAACACCCAGAACAATACGGAGATGGTCGGCATGCTCTTTCTCACTTTTCGAGTAAACAAAAATGTCATCAATAAATACTATAACGAATGAATCAAGAAAGTGCTTGAACACACCATTCATCAAACTCATGAAAGTTGCAGGTGCATTTGTCTACCCAAAGAACATAACTAGAAACTCGTAGTGCCCATAGCGGGTTCTAAACGCCGTCTTGGGCACATCCTCAGGTCTAATATTTAATTGATGGTAACCAGACCTTAGATCAATCTTAGAGAAAACTGATGCACCTTGCAATTGGTCAAAAAGATCATCTATACGAGGCAATGGGTACTTGTTTCGAATGGTGACCTATTCAATTGCCGGTAATCTATACACATCCTCATACTACCATCTTTTTTCTTTACAAACAAGACTGGAGCACCCCACAGTGAAGAACTAGGACTAATAAAACCTTTATAAAAAAGTTCTTGGATTTGAGCCTTAAGATCTCTTAATTCTGTCGGGGCCATATAATACGAAGGGATGGAAATGAGGCAGGTATCAGGTTCCAAATCAATGCAGAAATTTATATCTCTATCCGGAGGCATACCAGGCAAATCAGTAGGAAACATTTCTCTAAATTCTGACACCACAGGAATAGACTCAATAGAGGGAGACTCAACCTCAAAATCCTAAATATGAGCCAAATAAGCCAAACAACCCTGCCCTACCAGTCTCCTAACCCGAATGGAGGATATGATCTTAGCTAGCTTAGACTTGTATACCCCTTCCCACTCTAACTTTTCCCTTCCCGAAATTTCTAAAGTCACAGACTTAGTATTACAATTAAGCACACCATAATATGGGGACAACCAAGTCATGCCTAAGATTATATCAAAGTCAGTCATATCCAAAATCACCAAATCAGCCCAAGTCTGAAAATCCATAAACAAAATAGGACAAGAACGATAGACATGGGTGACTATGACAGACTCTCTAACGGGGGTAGAAACATGGATGGGGGCATCAAGTATATCACAAATCATATCAAACTCTGAGGAACTCGCATTGACACATAAGAATAAGTAGAACCTGGATAAATAACATATTAGGCATTCGGTTACAGACAAGAATAGTACAGGTGATCACTACATCAGACGCCTCCACCTCAGTCTTTCCTGTAAAGGCATAACACTGAGCCATGTCAACATGACAGGCGACTTCCCTGCATGGATGCACTGTACCTCTACCCGCGGTACTATTTCCCCTACCTCCACAACCTCGCTGGTTTTCTCCTCGTCCACCTCATGGACGTCTTCGACCATTATTACCATTTCCCACGGGTACCATTGCTCTAGTCTACTGCTGTGCGGAATCCAACATGATCGAGTGGGGACAATCTCTCCTCATATGCCTAGGTTCTCCATAGTTATAACAAGTGTGATCAAAAGGTGGCCTGCTACCCGTCGAATGTGCGGCTCCCTAGCTATCCTGAATCAAATTCTGAGGTGGAGTTCCCGAGTAATTACCTGTAGAAACGGGCATAGCAGATTGAATTGGCCGGGCGGCAAGTGTCGGCCTCCTTGAACCTCTGGAGTAAGAACCCTGAAAGTTACCTGAATTTTTGGCTTTCTTAGCCAATGCCTTAGCCTGACCGTCTCGCCTCACCCCCTCTAATTTTTTCACAAAATATGTTACCTCATTGAAGCTTTTTCCTGCAGAGGTCATATGAACAAACAATACCTGCAACTCAGAATTTAATCCCTTAACAAATATGCGGCTCCTCTCTTCCTCAGTAGTCACCAATTGCGTAGCATATCTAGATAAAAAATGAAACTTAGCCTCATAAGCAGCCACAGACATACCACCTTACTCCAAAGCCATGAACTCATCTTTTTTGTGATCTCTCAAGGTCCGGGGGACATACTTTTCCAAGAACAAAGCATGAAACTAGGTCCAAGTGAGTAGGGGTAAAACTTAAGATCTACATTCGATAAAAGCTCTCCAACAATGCTTAGCCTCACACTGAAGTTGAAAAGTCACAAACTCTACTCCATACTGATAGATAATTCCCAACTTATGAAACCTCTCATAACAATCTAGGATGAACTCATAAGCGTCCTCAATCTTAGAACCATGGAACACCGGCGATTTCAATTTCAAGAACTTAGTCAACATTTTGTGTTCATTACTAGTCATTACCGAACCCAACAAAGGATGGGAAAAGGCATCAGTACCTAATGTTTCATCTCCCCTAGGACTAGTAATAGTAACGGGGAGGTTGGTTGGGGGTTGCATAGCTTGCACTGCTGGAGGGAGTCCAGGACCAACTAATCCTTTCAGAAACGGCATGATCTGCTGAGCTAACACTGGGTCTAAGAGAGGAATACATGTAATCTTAGTCTGCACCTCTTTCTCTTGTCCAACATTCTCCTCTTCCTCAATCTCTACATTCTCCTCTATATCTTCATGATGCGCAAGAGGATTCTCATTTCTAGGAGCATTATCAACTGGAGCTCCATCCATAGAAGGTGCTACTGTTCATCCGCCTCTACCCCTGCCACAACCGTGACTTTTTACTGCGGATTCCTTAGTTGTCTCATTGACGGGAGCTACGGGCCTGACGCCATTGAATCTAGTGTTAACCATCTGCGGAAAGAAGAGTGAAGGAGATTAGATACCAATTTGATCACCATATACTAATTGGAACCAAGTTATAGCACGCAGGAGACAAAAGAAAATAGAGAGATTTCCTAAAGTCCTATATTCTCTCGAAGAAAAGTACATATGTCTTTATACCGTTCCGCAAGACTCTACTAGACTCATTTTGGTACATCGAGATCAACGAACCTAGGGATCTGATACCAACTTTGTTACGACCCAGACTGTCGTGATTGCCACCCACACTAACCCTCCGGTGGGAGAAGCATTAATACTAATTAGCTAACCAAAGAACTACACAACTTAATCAAAACTAAGGCATATAAAGATACGAAAGCAGGTTTAAACGCAAAAGTCAAGTAGAGTTCCTATAAACTCCAAAATATCTAAAAATGACTAACAAAACATTGCAGAAATTATTCCCTATAACCTGAAAGTCAATGTACCAAAACTCTAACAAGGATCATAAGTCTAAAGGAAATGGGTACAACCCAATTAAACATAAGAAAACCTAAGTACTAGTCTAAGTGCGAAGATGTGGACGTAAATAAAAAGAGAACTCATGGCATCCCGGAAGAACTGGCTCACTCTTAAATTCGAGTTGATCACTGGTCTTCTAAACGAGGTCTGTCAGTAGCCGCCTGAAGATGTCATGTACTAAATAAATAAAGAGAAAGTGTAGTATCAGTACACAAACACAATGTACTGGTAGGATCACGCGGCTATCCCAATAAGTGAAACGCATGCAAGTAACCACAACAATAATAAACAAGCATACACCGAACATATACAATATCAATTATCACTTACGAACAACGTAGAATTTCACATTCTCAATAATACACATATATGTCAAGTCAATGGTCCTCTCATGAAACTCATACCCAAACTGTTAGTGTACCAGTACGTGGTACCCGATCCAAGTTAGTGTGTTGGACGTGACACCTGATCCCATATATGCACCGAAACGTGGCACCCGATCCAAGTTAGTGTGTTGGAACGTAACACCCGATCCATTCAACAAGCCACAATCACAATCACACTGTACATTCTCATAATCATACAATCAAGAGTTGATTCATGACATACAATTCTTCATTCATACTCATTTACGATTAGTGTGATCAATAATGGAACATTCGGATACATACATGCATTATAATAAAGTAATTACCGGCATACATCCCACAACATGAAATCATAACCATTACCTACCTCTAACAAAGCTTGAATCCTCCTAATAAACTTGATTCTTCCCTTTACGGATTCTTTCCGCTTGCTCTAGGTCTACAAACAATTAATTCAATACGGGGATCAATAATTAAGGCCTAATTTACCCGGATTATGACAAAACCAATAACATAAGACCCAAATTATGATCCTAAGGTGCAGTTAGGGTTTTTTCCCACTATCCAAAACCGTTCAAAACCCTCCCCCAATGATATACAATCAAGACTTTACATTCTACGGATCAAAAAATAGAATCGGGGAGTGAAAACCTTACCTTCAGCCTTAAGAATGGTGAAAAACCGTTAAGAACACACCTAGGGTAGTCTTCTAGCTCTCAAGAATGAAACTTGCAGAAAATAACGATTTTGGGGTTTATTTTCGACTTAATTCACGACTGGCCCGCTATGGCAGCCCCCATCCCGCCACAGCGGCCCCGCCCTGGCGGAAATAATCCCGCCACAGTGGCTTGCACGGAACCAGTAGGTTGATTTAAGAGTTTCAAACTCCCATATCACATCACACATTTGTCCCATGACACTCAGATACATGGTCACGCCCGAATTCGATTCTATAAAAGTCGTACAGATTCCTTAACGTCTTAGCTGTCTACTTATGCAATCAAATTCTTATTAAATAACCCAATCATTACCTGATTTCCCTAGACTCACATGACTTCGATTTCGTCCAAATTTGGACTAGGCTAGGAAATCCTACGTTACTACGAAAAAGTTTTTCTAGCCCAGAATTTTTGCCCGTTGGCTTTTCTATAACGATAGGAACAAGTTGTTACACTTAACTGAATTGCAATCCATCATCTGAAATCTGTATAGAATTTCCTCTACATATTTCTTTTGAGAAATAAAATCCCTTTTTCATATTGCACTAGGGGTGGTATCGATCGGGTCGGTTTTAAGTATTATCGGTCAAGTTTATCAGTTTTTGGTTTTTAAATATGCTAAACTGTAACCAAACCAATTAGATATTTGTTATCGATTTAACAATTTTTGGTCTTTAGCGGTTCGTTTATTTTGGATTAATCAATAAGAAAATGCTTTCAAAATAAATATATGACTTGTCCAATAATTGGATACGAAATAAAAAAGAGAGAAATCAAATTATTCATTGAGTGCAAAAAATTTTCTTAGTGTAGTAAAAGTGTAGCAAATACTCACAATTCACAACCCTAGCAATTGCCTAAACCTTGTCGTCGTTGTTGCAAACCCTAGCCGTCTCAGTTCTTAATTCTTTAGGTCTAGATGTTGTGAACCTAAAGACTTAAGTAATACTAAAACCTAAAGGGTAAATACATAGAACAAAGTTAAGTAGTGTTAATTGTATAGGGTCCTTATAGTTATAGTCTAATATAGTGATTATATTAATATTTTTTATTTGATATTTATGTATGAATAAAAATTAAAATAGTAATTATTATATTCTTAATGAGTTATCGGTTAACCCAATAACCCAATATTAAAAAACCAATATCGAACCGATAACCCAATTCTTTTTAATAAAATCATTAAATAACCGTTAGCGCAATAAACCAATAACACTTTTTTTCATTCGGTTTATCGGTCGGTTCATTTTTCTGTACACCCCTAGATTGCACTACCTCTATGCCAAGAAAATAATGCATCAATCCAAGGTTGCACATTTCAAATTCATCCATCATCAACTTCTTAAATTCTTCAAACATGACACCACAATTTCTAGTAAAAATAAGATCATCAACATACAAGCAAATAATGAGCTTCTTGCTGTGATATCCAATCTTAACAAATAATGTATGTTCATAAGGACATTTGAAAAACCAATTTTTAGAAAATACCCCTCAATGCAACTATACCAAGTCCGAGGAGCTTATTTTAGACCATAGAGGACCTTTTTTAATGTGTAAACATTATGCTCATTTTCAATTTTAACATAATCGAGAGGTTGTTCAACAAATATATGACGCTGACTTGGCGTCTAGTTGGAAAATAGGAAAAGACTTATGAGCTGCCAATGCAATAAACAATTTGATTGTATCATGCCTAGCAACGAGAGAAACTACTTTGGTACAAACAATCCCATTTTGTTGCTTCTAGGTTATATTGTTTAATTTTATTTATTTAGGTTTTTTCTATTTTTTACAAATATTTTTTTTTTCAATAATTAATATTCTTGTTGGGATGAAATCTTCGCAAAAGAAAAAAGTGTGGAGTGATGAATATTCTTTATTGATGAATCCTTGTCCTTATTGTAAAGGACCCCAGTTTTGACAACAATGTCAATATGTTCCTGAGGGCAAGTTATGTGCACCATCTCTATCTTGTGAATTTTGTGGTGGTCTATTGTTAGATTGTCCCACATATTGCTATTCTACTCCAAAACCCTATCATGATGATTCTAATAATTCTTGTTCCTTTGATATGGATTCTTGCAGGAAATTATTGGAGGAGTATGAAGAGCGCTTTAGGAGAATTGCATGTGGGACGAAACAATATTTACAAAAAAGAATAAAGCTCATGCAAGATGTCTATAGATTTATCATGCATAATCACTACTTAAGCAATGGATTGAATGCAAAGGTTAATGTGTTTGACGCTCAACAATTCAATTATGAGTTGTGTGATACTGAAAAGGCACTTAGAAGTCAAATAGAGGATCTAAAACATGAGGAGATTCAATGCAATCATACTTTTCTTGAAGATGCCACATTTGAGGAGTATAAAAATGAGCATGTTGCATTCGATATAGGTTTGGAAGAGGGATGTGTTGGACCCTATTCAAATCACTTTTAAGCATTATGTTTAGATGTTGATGTATCTTTCAAGTCATTTGAGCTAATGAAAGAGTGTGAGGATGAGGAACAAGAATCCTACATTCTTAATGTTGCACTCGAAAAGAGACAAAATAGCATGACTCACTTCAGAGCCAATCAATCCTACATGCACCATCCATCATTTGGTTATTTTGTCTTTATACCACTGCTCTTTGAGAGGAACATAGAAATGGATGCAATGTTAGGGGCACAATTCATAAGTTCAAAGTGGAAAGAAAAGTGATGAACTTATTTGTGTCATGCCGCGACGTTAAATCAGGTGCTTATTGGGAGGCATCCCAATTTAAAGTATAGCTTTTTCTTTTTTAAATTTTTTTAATGTCACTTTTATGTGCTTTATTTTTTTTAAGATTAGGGGAAGTCTTAGTACCCAAAAATTTGAAGCAAATTAGTACGTTTGAGCGTAAGTACGGGGTGCATACTATCCTTGATGAAAATTGAGAGAACATGTTACTAGCTAGGCTTAGAGGCATCAAAGAGTTTTCTTAACCATTTTTTAAAATTTTAATTGATGTTTTGGGGACATAACATTTTTTAAGTGTGGGGTGGGGGAATGAATTTCTAGTTTTTACTATATTATTGAGTCTTTTTTTTTTTTAGGATGGATTCCTCGGCTTTTATTTTTGGCTCTTTTCCTGAGAATAGTCCCTTTGAACCGATTATCTTTTATTGGGCGTAAGTTTTTTTTTTTTTGGAGAGAAAATAAAAGACCCTTTTAACTTGTTTGATACTTGTGATTGATGCCTAATTTTGAGTAGTACTTTCTTGTGAATGTTGGATTGTTAATGAAATTGCAAACTCTTTGACACCGAGATTCATGATTGTGACTTTGTTTATAGCTTATTTTATTTTGTAGTTTGTTATGACCTTGACTCTATTAGAAGTGGAATTGATCCATCTAGATTGGTACTTGTGTCATGTGTGGAGATAATTTGTTTATTCCATATTTTGCATATTAGTCTACAACTTTCCGCGTATTATTGAAGCAAAATAAAAAGTGTTCTTTGTATAGGAGATTATAATAGGTTTTCTTTGATTTGTCTTGTGAATTTTAGTCCTTTTCAGATATTATATCACCAGTTAGCCCTTTTGAGCCTGTAGCCTTTTGATGGTAGCCATATTTTTCCCTTAACTATTTTGTTGAATCCCTAATTTTTTCACATTGCTTCCTTAAGCATTGTAGCATAGACTTGTTATGATTGTTCAATTTAAAGAAAATGGATGGTTGAGTGTAAATGATGATGAAGTCTAAAAGTGCAAAGTGCTTAGGGAAGTGTAAGTCGCTATTATATAGTTTTTCTACCCGTTCCCTAGCCTACATTAAAACCCATTAAAGTCTTGTTTGATTCTATTCGAGCATGCTTAATTAGTCGAAATTTACATAGTGGGCAAGTCTATGGTTCTTTGTGCATACATGTGAATTTTATTTGTAAGTGTGAGAGTTACGTTGTTCTTTGATGCGAAGTCCTTAATTTATATTCAACCTTTTAAATTGAGAGTGAATTATTTCTTCTTATGAGGGCACTTGTTTCATGATAGATAGGTGGTGTTATTAACTTTTTTTGACGAGAGTAGGTGAGCAAGATTAAATTTGATGAGTTCAGAGTCCTTTCTTGAGGTGAGGAGGTTAGAGGTTTGTTGCTTATTTGTATATCTTGATAATGATCGAGAAGTGTACTTAATGTTTTGAATTTTTTGTAATGGCCTAACTATTTGTATCAACCGAAGTGGTGGCGTTCCTAGCTGGAGTTTTTGAGATAAGCTTTGATGCTTGCTTGAAGACGAGCAAAAGCTTTAGTGTGAGATGTTGATGTGAGGCCAAAAATATATATTTTTAATCATTATTTCCCTCACATTTAATATTATATTTATATATCTACATGAAACATTGCAAATTTAAATAAAATGTACTTTGTAGTGCCACATGGCAGCAAGTGAAGGCTATTGTATTGAGGTTGTCGTACATCGAGGAAATTCAATTTCTTTTAGTTTTGGTTTCCCAATTTGTTTTAGGATCAATTATTTATTTAGGGTTTTATATATCTATAAATAGCCCATAAGAACAATTCTAGATGATCATCATACTTTGTAGTGCAAAGCCGTCATGTTTTTTAAGGTTCTTTTCTTCTTCTTCTTTATTTAGATATTAGTAGCTAAAAGACCCTTGTTCTGAGGCTATAGCCATGGATAATTGTTGAAAATCAATTTTATGATTGATTATCATATAAATTATTCTTATATTCTTATTTTAATATTTCATGCTTGATCATCATAAAAATAAATTCATTGTCTATTTTGAACTCGAGAGATGGAGAGGTAGATAGACCAAATAATATAAGGAGCGCGATCTAGCTTGCATATCACTTGATATATAAGTTTTCAGGATTGACACCCACATGAACACCGTACTTATTTATGAAACATGAGGAAATATAAATGCTTGTCAGTTGAGTCTGTCCATCCCCACTCAACGATGTAGTTGGATAGTCAACTGGGGTAGGCAGTTAGAGTTCGAGAGATCATGATCGTAATGTCAACCTTGTAAATCAATAATGTGATAATCGTATGAAATCCATGAAAGAGATGTGATGTATGAATTCTCAGTGTGATGCAACCCTGAAATTTTTCCAACCATTGTAAGCCAATCTTATTATTTAAATCTTGCATTCTTAGTATTTAAATATAAATGAAACTCTTTGGGCACACTTGGATAAATAATTAGACTAGTATAATTTAGTAAAATAGTTAATCGACAAGTCCTTTGGGTTCAATAATCCGACTCTTTTAAAGCCATTATATTACTTGTGCGACCACGTAAACTTGCGTGTACATTAGGGAACAACAAGTTTTTGGCCGCTATCGGGGACTTAGAAATTAATTATTCTTAGGCTATAATTGTAAAACCCCGGAAATTTTTTGAGCTAAGACTCAAACCATCCTTCATTGTGAGTAGGATTTTACCGAGGAATTTAAAATTACCTAAGTATTAAGGTCACTAGATGTAGCACCTTGAGTTCCAAGAAGAACTAAAGAGAGTTCATTCAAGTCATTCCTAAGTTCTTCCAAGTTTTGGGTCAACTACAAACGATCATAACTCTCACTACAAGATGAGTTACGTGGGTCATAAGATATCAACTGAAAATTCTTTGAATTATCTTTCCAACGCTACCGATTTTGCTAAGTTTCGAGTTCGGATGAGTGAAATATCCCCTTTTGAAGTAAAGTTGTCCAGTTAAGGAAAGTTACCCAAAAATATGAGGGGTATTTTGGTCTTTTCCTTACCCAATCAGATTTAATTTGTTTTTAGTAAGGTTTTAAGGGTCTAATCCGATTAGGTTCAGTTAATATATGCTTAGGGTTTTAGTTGAGAGTTCAAAAAGAGAAAAGAAGAGATAAAAAGGAGAAAATAGGAGAAAAGAGGAAAGGATCAAAGCGTTCGTCGAGATTCTTGCGTTTCTTTGAGGATTTTCATCATGGGTTTGATCCCTAAGAGGTATGTAAGTCTTAATAGTGTTGGTTTCGTTCATCCACACGTCAATCATGAGTTTCTTTTACGAATTTCATCCATAAGTTTGAGTATGTTGAGTTCTTGATGAGTTCTTGATAAGTGTTCTTGAAGTTCATTCTAAATCTTGTTTTGTTGGGGTTTTTGATGAATTCTTGAGATGAAAGTTAGTGATTTGAGGTTTGTTTTGAGTGGATTAAAGTGTACTTATGTTGAGTAATCGAATCCAAGTGATTGGGGAAGAAACCGTTCGATTCTAGGCGAGTTAGGGGTGAGAAAACAAGCAACGAAATTTGTCGAGTTTTCTGGGTTGGGGCCTGGCGCCCCCTCGCCAGCCAGTGCTCCCCTAATCCTCTTCTGTAGTTTAATTTAGGGTCTGGCGCCCCGCACCACTCAGTGCGCCAGGTTCGCCTGCCCCGTCCAGTTTGCAGTCCGTTGCTCCGTTTGAGTTCCTTTAAAGTGTACCTTCACTCCCTTTGATTCTAAACTACTTCTAAACACCTAGAAATCATTCATAACATGTACCATAACCTTGAATTAATAATTCAAATTCAAGGTAGAGTAAGAGTTAAGTCTTGAGAGTTTATTCGAACATTTCGAAAAAGTCCCTTTAAGTCTTTTGAAGAGTCTTCTACAATTTATAATAACTTGTTTTAAGACTCGAGCAAGTGAGTATAAGAGTGAGGAGAATGTATTCATGAGTTTAATTTATCATCACGAGATCCTTCATATCACGAACCATAACTCTTGAATTCATAATTCAAATTCAAGAGAAAGTTAAGAGTAGAGTTCAAGAAAGTCTTTGAGTTCAATTGTGAATCCTTTGAGATCAACTATCGAGTTGAACTAAGTCTTGAGGAAGTAAGTATGAGAATGAGAAGAGTTGTATACATGAGTTCCATAATGTTCTTTAGACCCTTGAGTCGAGTCGTTCATGCTCATAAATTCTGCATGCACTCCATACATTGAGTGTCTTCAAGAGGAGTAGCATCTTCGAGTTCTAAGTCTTTTAGCATTGAGTTCCTAATCCTTTTGAGATTATATTCCTACCTATGGGACTACTACATTTTACCCATTAAGCCCTTGTGTTGAGTTGTTCATGCCTATAATTTCACATGAACCTTATGAGTCGAGCAGTCTAGAGAGTTCTTAGAGTCTTTTACAAATGCTTTAAACTTGTTTTAAGACTTGAGCTTTGAGTTGAGTAAGAGTAACAAATAAAGTTCTTTTTCTTCAAAAGAGTATATGGAACTAAGTATTCCCAAAGAGTAAATGTTTTCACATTTAAGCAAGAAAGGAAACACTGATTTCCAAGAGAGCCTTTGAGCTAGTTTTTGAGTAATTATCTCAAACCACAGAAATATTTATGTTTTTAAACATATGAGCTAGCTACATTTTGGGAGAAGTATTGAGCACCAATTTGGGGACAAGCTTGAGTTCAAATAATTCAAAGTCTCCATAAATTGTATAGCCAGCATGGGTAGAAAAAGATCATACTTTTTAGGTGATTCCTTAATGCTTTTTAGCATAGACTAATGGATCCACTTAGTAGTTAGGTTCTATACCCCCGACAAGGTATATGACCGCCCTGGCAGCGTGAGGCAAAATGTTGTATCATCACATAGCTCATAGTGATAGTTGTCGATTAGAGAAACTCCCACAAAGATATTTTATATTCTTTAATACATAGAGATATTTTGTATTCTTTAATACACAGAGATATTTTTTATTCTTTAATACAAAGAGATATTTTGAATTCTTTAATACACAGAGATATTTTGTATTCTTTACTACAAATAGATATTTTGAATTCCTTAATACACAGAGATATTTTGTATTCTTTAATACACAGAGATATTTTGTATTCTTTAATACACAGAGATATTTTGTATTCTTATATACACATGGTTTACCTTGTATTTTCATATACAAGCAGAGTTTATTGTGTATCCCTTCATACAATCCGAGTTGCTTTCTACTGTTTTAAAAGCTTTCCATATATTGCATTTGTATTGTTGCTTTATATTGAGTTGAGTATACAAAGTTGAGTATCCAGAGTTAAGCATCTAGAGTTGAGTATACAAAGTTGAGTATCCAGAGTTAAGCATCTAGAGTTGAGTATCCAGAGTTGAGTACCCAGAGTCGAGTATCTTTTAATTGAGTTGAATATCTTATCGTTGAGTTGAGCCTTATTTCACTGAGTTGAATATCTTATCTTTGAGTTGAGTATCTTATTCTTGAGTTGAGTTTAGTTGAGTGAGTTGAGAAGAGGTAAGTATGTTTCCTTTTTATCAAGTTCAAGCTTATGTTATGCTTTAGAATTCCTCTTACATGCTCGTACATTCCATGACCTGAGCCATTTGGCCTACATCGTTTCATGATGCACATACATATATTCAAGAACATCAACAAGTGTTTCGTTGATACCACATGCAGTTCGAGTTAGCTATAGTGAGCCTTCTTGCTTCTGGAGGGTTCCACTTGTACTTTCAGTTATATCAGTTGTTAGGATGTCATGGGTCTTGTCCCGACTTCCATCTTTGTCAGTTAGAGGCTTCATAGATAGACAATAGAGTTTCAGAAGTCTGTTCATTTATTTTCTTAAATGTTTTAAAGACTTGAGTTGCCTATTTTTTACTAGTTATATATTCTGTTATATTCAGAGTAAATCAATTGAGTTAAAGCTTTGTATTTGAGTTTCATGAATTTCATTCAGTTTTAAGCTTTTGCATCCTTAAGTTAGTCTTCCGCTTGTAGTCAGCCAGGATGAGGGTTCACTTGGGGACCAACAATGGTTTTTGAGTTCCGGCCACGTCCAGGGTGTAGGCTCGGATCGTGACAATAGTTTTTCTTTTATTTATTTAAGTTTTTTTCAGGGAAAATGCATAAGTACCCCCCAACCTATGCCCGAAATTCCAGAGACACACTTATACTATACTAAGGTCCTATTACCCCTCCCCCGAACTTATTTTATATATAATTTTCTACTCATTTTCGGCCTACTTGGCACTATCAACCAGATAGCTTGAAAAAATTGTCAACACGTGCGGGTCCAAAAGATAGTGCCACGTAGGCCGAAAAGGGGTAGAAAATTATTTATAAAATAAGTTCGGAGGGCTAATAGGACCTTTGTATAGTATAAGTGTGTCTCTGAGATTTCAGGTATAGGTTGGGGGGGGGGGGGGGGGTACTAATGCATTTTCCCTTTTTTTTATTCTTTGTTCTTTTAAATTTCTTTGAAAAAATATTTTTTCCCTTTGAATAATTTGGTACTCTTATTGATATGGATGATTGAGATAAATGGTGATTGGGTGATGAGTATCCTTGTATGATTATGATAGACCCCACTTGAATAATGAGTGTCATACTATTAAAAAGAGCGAGTTGTGTGCACCTACCCAATCTTTTGGGTGGATTGTATGTCATGTATATGGTGATCATAATGGTAATTGAAATGGTTGTCCTAACTCTTATTCCCCTCCCTTAGGCCCCTATTATTATTTCCTGTTTAGGAAGCTAGCGCCCGCTCTCGCCCCAATATACGTGTAGGGGAAAGCACCAATGAAAGTGAACCTTTATTGTTTCGTTTCCTTTTCTCTTCGAACCGATTAGAAGGAAGTTTTCTGTTATTTATTATGTTGATAGGAGTGATGACATGGAGGATGCGGAAAAAGAGGTTCGCAATAGGGATTTCTTGAATTTCTGCAAGCAAATAATGGACGCCTTGGGCATAATACAATTAACAATCAGGGAACATATATCAAAACACATGGAACTGCAAGCTATGATTGACACTTATAAACATTCCTAGCCAATACTCAATTAGAGGAAGAGATCGAATCCCAAAAAGGAGAAAGTTATGAGGAAGCAAAGATAGTGAGCTAATCTTGGCCGGAGAAACAAGCTCAACTTCTCAAGTTTCAAGAGTCTCTCCATGATGATCTTACATACATGAAAACCCAACTGACAGAAGGAAGAGTTGAGCTCAGACAAGAAATAAATCAGTTTGGCTCAGATATTCATGACTTGGAGGCTCGCTTGAACAAAAAGGTTGAAGCGTTTGATGTCCAATCACCAATTGTCGTGGATGATGATTAACTAGTGGAGAAAAAAAGGGAATTTCAACCATTAAATTATACTTTATTCCTTAGGGTCAATGTTGAGAAGAAGTACAAAAGTGAGAATGTTGTAAATAATGTTGCTTTGGAGTTGAGACATCTTGAATCTCTTTCTATACATTTTTCTACATTATATTTGGATGACGACATGAAACTCGAGTCATCTGAACTAGTGGAGGAGTGTATAGATGAGGAACAAGGCTCCTATATCCTAAAGTTTTCTAGTCCACATAGACAAAACGACATTCTTCACATAAGGGTGAAGAAGTGCAAGACATGGCATCTATTACTTGGTTCCTTTATCTTTATACCACCACTTGAGAGGAGCAGGAAAAGTTGATACACAGTTAGGAATGCAATTCATAAGTTCAAAGTAGAAAGAAAAGTGATGAACTTAATTGTGTCGTGTCGCGACGTTAAATTAGGTGCTTATTGGCAGGCAACCCAATTGATAGTATATCTTCTTATTTTTTATTTTTTTAAAAAAATTTTAAGGCACAAGTACCCCTCCTCTCCCTAAACTATGACTGAAATCTTAGAGACACACATAAACTTAACTAGGGTCCTATTATCCCCATGAACTCGTTTTCCCCCGTATTTTTGTGCACCTTTTTCAACCACCCAAGTTGGTTGTGTTTGTACACACTCGCCTGCCACATGTGTAAATATTATTTTTATTTTATTTTTAAAAAATATATATATATTTTTATTTACTTTATCTTGTATTTAAATAAGTTAATACACATTTTTTTTACCTTGTATCAAAACTATTTTTTACCTTCATTCATTGTGTTTTCTCTTTTATTTTTCTATTGATTTTATTTACTCTTTTTATTTTCTTTGTCTTTCATTTTGATTTGATTTCAAATTTAATTCCATATGTCTTGTATTAAAAATAACTGAATTTTGAACGGATATTAAAATAAGTGAAGAAAATCAAATAAAACATAAAAAAATAAAAATGTTAAAATTAAATGACACTTTTAAATTATTCTTTTTTACAAATACACAATTTTTTAAAAAAAAATAATTAAAAGTGAAAAGATAATAAATTAATTAAAAAAAGTTTCAAGTGAAAAAAAAATTAAAATAAATATTTAACAAAGAAAGAAATAAAAAAAATTAAATATATATAAGTTTTAATATCAATAAATATGTATACTAACTAATTATGATGTTACCAATTAAAAAATGGCATGCTCTATGCCATGTCAACATTTATGTAGTATTTCTTACATTTTCATTTAGTTTAGGGGAATAATAGTATCCTAATTAAGTTTAGGCGTGTCTTAAGATTTCGGTCATAGTCTAGGGGATACTTGTGTCTTATCCCTTATTTTTTTTTAATCACTTTTTTGTGTTGTTTTTGCAGATTAGGGAAAGTTGAGTACCCAAAAATTTGAGGCAAAAGAACACGTTTGAGCTTAAGTGTGGGGTGCATACCATCCTTCATGAAAATTGAGAGAACATGATACTAGTTATTTTTTAATATAAACTATTGGAAATTTCAAACATCCATCTTGAACCGTAAACAATTCAATTATTTTTAACAATGAAAAAAGCCTAAAAGATTCACTTAATGTGAAATAGAGGGAGTAGTATTTATTTTTAAATTAAAAATGATTTTTTGAAAATTAGAGTTGAATTTAGTTATGAATACAAATTAAATTGTTCTTTTTACCTTTCCGAAGTAATTTGGAGTGAAAAAATGAAAAGACCTCTTTGTTGTTTTTTGAATTTTTAAAAACTCTAGAATTCAACTTACTTTAAATTTTATAATCAAACATGTTTTCTAGAGTTAAAATTCAAAAAAGGTAAAAAAATTTAATGATAAAAAATTACTATAAGTAGGGGTGTTCATGGTTCAATTTGAATCGGTTATTAATTAAAATCAAGTGTAAATTACATAAATTCCATAGTTTTAATTTGAAATTACAATCTATCCCTAATAAGTTTCTAATTACATTAATCCCTTAAAAATTAATAAAAAACCGGATACAATAATTGAAGCTCGGATACATTAAATACTGTCTTGGATACATTAATATGTAGCTCGGATACATTAAATACTGTCTTGGATACATTAATATGTAGCTCGGATACATTAAAAACTAGCTCGAATACATAATATGTAGCTCGGATACATTAAATAATGGCTCGAATACATTAATATGTAGCTCGGATACATTAAATACTGGCTTGGATACATTAAAGAAATAAGGGATTTTGGAGATTTTTAAAAATAATAGGGGATAATGGAAATAAGTGAAACAAAAGGTGTGTATTTCTTTAATTTGTCCTAAAATCAAAACCAAACCAATTTAATCGGTTTTTAAAATTCTAAACCAAGCCAAGCCAAATGAAAAAAATAATCATCAATTTGGTTTGGGTTTTTTGGTTTAAAAGTAATAAATTAAATTTGTTGAGAGTATACAAATCTCAATGACACAGACACCTAATACATGGACAATCCACAAGAAAGTTATTATGAATTCAATTAACAATACTAGAATTATTATTACATGAATAAAGTGATTCAATTAAGAGAAAGTGAGACTAGGATAGGTAAATTAAAGTAATAGATTTTGATGAACTTAGTCTTAAAAATTTAATAGTTGGGTTACAATTTAAGTATTGGGCTTGAGAACATAGTAAAGTTACTTAAGATAATTAGTTTAACAAAATATTTATATTTTATTTATCAATAATATATAAATAAATATAAAATTTATATAGATAATTTCTCGGTTCGGTTTGGTTGTTTTTGCGGGTTTTTTTAGTCAAACCAAATAGTATCGATTTTCAAAATTTAAAACCAAACTTAACCAAATCAAACCAAATATCGATTTTTTTTAATCAGTTTGATTCAGATTGCGGTTCGATTTGATTTTTTAACCATAACCATGAACAACCCTAACTATAAGGCCGTAGCGGCCTTCCCTTTTATACATGGCTTAACTTATGGTTTTTTATACACATGTGAATCTATAAGGTCGTAGCGGCCTTCCCTTGACCTGGGCATGAGGCTTTCCATGCACCCATACCACTAGATAGTAAGCCATGGTAATTTTTCAGCTAATTGCGAGGAAAGACAGAGTAGATAGCAACTGGCAAGAATAAAGGACAAGTAATTCATTTCCCGATCTTCTCACGCTGAAGTGGAGAGATCCTTAACCATCGTAACCTCAGTTGCTCCACCAGTATTCCAGCACTCTAGTGCTCAATCCTATCTCATTTAAAGCAACATGTTCAGAGACGCGCGCACCTGTTAAATTGAAATCTCGTCCAACATAACCATTGTAACTTTCGATAACTTGTAGTGTGAACAAGAATCATAACCATGAATCACAGGGACATTCAGACATTGGAATACATCTGGATTGCCTTGAACTTGAATGGAACTAGTAATCAACTCCTTGCATGGGAAGTGATACATAGTGATGGACACCTGTAACAGAGTTAGTTTTGGCATCCATTCAAGTACTACTGAAAAGGAAAAAAGATCAAGTTTTAATCATACTTGTTTTCAAACAAAAAGTCATGGAAGGCAGAGATTAGGATCTTCTTCATCTGAATCAAACTCTACCTGCAACAAGTCAAAATGTGCAACCCGTATTAGTTTCATATGGACCTTATCATACATTCGTTCAACTTCAAAACATTTACTTTGATAGAGAGAATTGATTTTTTATAAAAAATAATCCATGTGATAAACCTAGTCATAGTTACAAGAAAAATTGTTGCTTTGTTGTAAGAAACAGCAAGAGAAGAGTTCCACTACTTGGTTCTATAATTCAAATGAGAAAAAAAAACTCACATTTTCATCCTTAAACCACTTCCCATGGCCATCACGCTTCCAGCCAGCAGATGTGAACTTAAGCTCCCTTTCTCGTCGTCCCTGGTTGTATGCCTGAGACATGATAGTTTGATTTGTTGTGACTCCTATCTGAACACATTGACTATTTCTTTGATTAGCTAGAACACTTGTAGTATCAGCCTGGGTACATTTGATCTCATTCCCTTGAGAAGCAGTACTTCGTGCCAAATTTTGATGAAGTATGTCAGGAGCAGCTTTCCTTGTGCATTCAATCAGTGGTTTGCTTGCTGATCTACCTAACTGGCTGGATGTCAAGGTTTTGGAGGTGGCAGTATCACATTCTGACAAGGCTATTCTCTTGTTTATCTCATCTTGCCTCCCTAATTCTCTTTCTCTAAGCCTTGACTCTGCTGCTCGATGGCTTGAACCTTTGACATGTACCTACAGAAGCTTTCTGATTATCAGGGGAATTGTCACAGAAGAGAAGAACAAGCATCTCGAAGTTGAGTATTATAACATGAGAATTTTATTTATTTTTTATCAATTAATAAAATGAGAAATGACTAAAGTACATCTATCAATGAACATAACTACATATTGATCCAGATTTTGGAAAATCGGTAAGAACGGATGATGTGTGTCTGTATAGGATGTCTATCAATTAAACACAGAACTTCACTAGTCGAAGACACTGATCCAAGGAAGTAGATGTCCTTCATCAACTGGAAAACAGTCAAAAATCTGAACAGAACCTAGTCAATTTTTCTTTCTTTGTTTGCAAGCAGGAAGCACCTTAGAAGAGTGTGTGGCATGATTAAGATAGTCATATTCTACCTATCTTCCATGGCTCACTTGGACCTACTAAAAATTCTTTGTCCAAAAGAAGTAAAGCTTCTTCTGATAATTGGGAATTATCACGGAAGAAGATGGTAGGAGAACAAACATCACCAGAAGTGAAGTACTATAATATGAGAATTATCCTAATGCATCATCTATCAATGAACATATAGACATATATGTTGTATTCATGCATTGAAAAATTGTAATATGCATGAGCATTATGCCTATAGTTTGTATGCCAATTAATCATAAAACTTCACTAACTAAAAGTATATGGTGCAAAGAGGTAGGGGTTCTTCCCTATTAATCCACTCAAACATATTCTTCTGCCATTGATAGTAAGAAGAGAGATATTTTTGTGATGCTGGCAATCAGGTGCTTTTGGATGAGTGAATGAACCTTTTTTTCGTCGAAAATGCGGACTAACACAAAAATATTTCCAATCAAAATAATAACACCAATAATTTTTACGTGGAAATTCTACCAAATAATGGAAAAACCATGGACCAATAAGAGCAACTGATATCACTATAGTAAGGAATTTCACACAAGGTAGTCACGAGTACAATACTTTAAAGTGGCTACTACACACTGTCAAACTCAAAAGAAATAACCTCTTTTGATTTCCCACCTTACTAAAATATCGCTTACGCTCTATTTTTCCTTCACAGGCTATTTTCTTGTAGTCTCTGGTATACCTCACTTTGCTCTCTATTTTGGTGTACTTATGAGAGAGCAACAACTTTCTATTTATACAAAAGATTGCCAACCATTTAGAAGGCTTGGTTACTTGAAACTTGCAATTGCAAATTTCAACATTTGTTGTCAATCAAATTTATCTGCCAACCTTTGACATTAAGGAAAAGAAAAATAAAAATCCAAGTAATTTGACACATGGGGATGGACCCCACAATCTCCCCCTCCAATCTCATGCAATCTCCATCTTCTTAGAGTGCTCATGCCAACAAGTTCTTTAGATAACTCGAACTTGTCTTTTGGTATCATCTTGGTCAGCATATCCCTAGAATTTTCACTTCTGTGGATTTTGTTGACATGAAATGATTCACTCTCCACTTACTTATGAATTCAATGGTATCTCACGTCGATGTGTTTTGTCCTTGCATGATACATGAAATTATTGCTTAAGTCTATTGCACTCTGACTGTCACAATAAACAATGTACTCCATATGTTGCAATCGGAGTTCTGGAAGGAATCACTTGAGCCATATCATCTCTTTGCCAGCTTTAGTAGCCACAATATACTTGCTTCAGTTGTAGACAGTACAACACACTTCTCAACTTTCACTGTCATGATATAGCTCCCCCGAAAAAGTAAACAAATATCTAATAGTTGATTTTCTTTTACCATGATTGGATTTGATGCTCCGAAACAGAAGCATTCATCTGAAGTTGAGCAAGAAGATGTATCGTATAGTTAGGGAGGAAAAAGAGAGCATGGCCAAAGTTCCATATTCATCCACCGTCGAAAGTTTAATGATATGCAATAGACTTGATATTACTCACACAGTTGGTGTTATTAGTAGGTTTCTCGACAATCCCAAGAAAGAGAATTGGGAAATTGTGAAGTGGATATTCAGGTATCTAAGAGAAAGCTTAGATGAATGCTTGTGTTTTGGAACATCAAATCCAATCTTGAGGGGCTATACAAATGTTGATATGGTAGGTGACCTTGATAACAAAAAATCCACTACTAGATATTTGTTTATTTTTTCAAGGGGAGCTATATCATGCCAATCAAAGTTGCAGAAGTGTGTTGCACTGTTTACAACTAAAGCAAAGTATATTGCAACTACTGAAGTTGGCAAAGAGATGACATGACTCAAGTAATTGCTTCAAGAACTTGGATTTCAATAGATGAAGTACGTTTTCTATTGTGATAGTCAGAGTGCAACAGACTTGAGCAAGAATTCCATGTACCATACAAGGAAAAACACACTGACATGAGATACCATTGGATTCGTAAGCAAATAGAGAGTAATCATTTCACATAAAAAAGATCCATACAAGTGAAAATCCTGTGGATATGCTGACCAAGGTGATAAATGATACCAAACTTTTCAACATGAGCTCTCCCTATGAACATGGAGATAGCTCTTTCTAGTGCATGAGATTGGAGGGGGGGATTGTGGGGTTCATCCCCATGTGCCAATTTACTTGGCTTATTCTCTTTTCCTTAATGTCAAATGTTGGTAAGATTCAGAGGAAATTTGATTTGCTGCAAATGTTGAAAAGGTGTGGCAAGTTGTTGAGTGCGAGTGCGCAGTTGCAAATTTCAAGTAACCAAGCCTTTTGGCTGGCTGAAATGGTTGGCAATTTTTTCTATAAATAGAGAGTCTCTGCTCTCTCATAAGCACACCAAAGTAGAGAGAAAAATATTAGAGAGCAAAGTGAGTATACCATAGACTATACAAGAAAATAGTCTGCGAAGAAAAATAGAGTCTGAACAATATTTTAGTAAGGTGAGAAAAAAAAAAGAGGGTTATTTCTTTTGAGTGTGTAGTAGTTACTTTGAATATTGTACTCATGACTACCCAATGTAAAATTCCTTACTAGTTGTTCCTCTTGGTCCGTGGTTTTTCCCTTATTTAAAAGGGTTTTTCTTTCTTGGTGTCATTATTTTCCCATTATTTTGACTATGTACTTTTGTGTTAGTCCGCGTTTTCCCAACATTCTTTCCATCAAAACACATCCTTAAGCCATTCGAGTATAGTAAAAAAGAAGGAAACATCCTCTACTAAATTTACATGTCCACAAATTAACATTATCAGTGAACTGATGTAACCCCCTACTAAACAAGCTCTACATAATCAATGTTCAACTTTCTATTAACTACACTGGCTAATCTGAAAGCTTCTCCTTCCAAGAAAAATTGTAATGGAGGGACGTTGAAAAACAATGAGATGCAGTACATACACTCGTCTTCTCAACGAAAACTGCCAGCATTTGCATGAGGTAACTAAAACTTGTCTTACTCTTTAGCAGCTTAAATTTGTACTTTAAATTCGTACCATAGCTGAATGACCTGGATTATGTTGTTCATTGGGAATTTAAGAAGGGAGAACATACATTGAACAATACCATTTATGCCAAAAAGGTATGAAGTTAGAATAATCTGTTGCATAGTTGATTCACTTTCCTACTATTTCATCTCATATTTGGTTTCTAAATTTTTTTAAAGTTTAAATGTCATGATCATGAACTTGTACTTTAAAAAAGGTCATCCACATCAAACTAAAGTTGGTCCATCAAATTGTAAAGCACACGAGGTTAACTTTTGATTGTTAAAAAGTTACTAAATGAACCTAATTCATTCTAATTTCATCTAAGGAGTTACCTTTGTTATAATTGTTGAATACATGCAAACCAATATAGTAGTCGTGGGAATCTTAATTTCTTAGTTGGTTGGCTACGTGAACTTTCACCTTGTGTTGTTGGTGAGGTTCAATTCCCCCACTTGCAATCCCCTCCCCCATTTTTCATACTTCACCTACCACTCAAAACAGTGGATGGAAGATCAATTTTCGTTAATTTCAGAAGATAAGATAATCAAATAACAAAAATCAAAATTAAAAGATACAATCGGAGCAAAATTAGGTTTATGTTTTGGTATGTACGTACAGAGAGCATGAGGGGAGTGTCGAGGACCGGACGGTGAGAGCAAACGATGCAGACAAATTTGCCGCTGGAGAGCTTCTTATAAGCAGAAGAATCGATGTTGTCAACCATCAATTCATCGACTCTTCTCTTCCTACATTGCGCTTCCCTCGCCCAGCTATCTCCTCCAAACACACTCATAGTTTCTTTATCCCTCCGTCTCCTCTATACTTCGCCGGAATCTGTTAATACAACTCTCTTAAATGGATATAGTGAATAATGAAAATTCACCGGTACCGGAACCGAATCGCCGGTGAGAATCGAATTTAAACTGATATGAAATGTGAGACCCGAAACACTGGAGCAGGCTTTAGCAGAAATAAAAGCCCAAAATACTCCCTAATATTCAAAGTAATCCTTAGTTTTCCCACAAGGAATTGGTTGGTTTGAATAAAGTTATGATACATAAATTATCAAGATATTAGTTATGATGAGATAAATTATATTGAAATTATTTTTTATTGAGTGTTTGTTTGTTGTACTAAAAATAATATATTTTTCATAAATTTTAAGAACAACTTATTTGTTTACAAAAATGCCCTTCATGAATTAATCTGGTGATGTATAAAAAAGAAATAAAGAGAAATCTTTGTCATTTACCTATTTTATCATGGAATAACTTATCCCAGAATTACTATATCACCCAAGAGGAGGGATAACTTATCCCGGTACTATTTATTAATCCCGGGATAAGTTATCTCGGACTTATCAATCAAAAATCAAATTAAGTGACACTATAATTTAATCTCAAAATTATTGGGTGTTATCCTTCACACCAAACGACCCCTAATAGTTCCTCATATTTGTGAGGTACATCTTTGGTTTGCTCTTAAATTTTTGCCTATTTTTTAACATTAATTTTATCGACAATTTATGTATGAGATGTTCAATCATCTTTTTATATATTTAGTAAAAATAATAACTCTATGTGAGAGAAGGTGAAAAAAAGAACACCTTGTTTTGTATACTAGAAATATTATTGCAACTAAATTTGAGAGGTTCATTTTTTTGTTCAAATTTTGGGTAATCAATATTCTATATTCTAATAAATAGATATTTGTGTTATGATACAAGACCACATTTTCAAAAAAATGGATGAGATTAGGTCCCAACATATCTAAACAATCTTGTTTTTGAATATGAAGAAATAATGAAGCCATTGCAATTGACGGAAAGACTAGGCTTACTAACGACACAAAAATAGATGGAAGGTTCAAATTTGTCATAGAATGGGGTACTAAGGAGAGGAGGTTAAAAAAAGATGTTAATTGATCTAAGGTCCAATGGATCACCATGCATAGCAAGGAAAGTAGCATTGATGGAACTGGGGATCGCACCTTCAACGAAGAAATAAGGTCATGACCGGTTGAAAGTTTTTGAAATCCCAACAATATTTTCTAATCTCACCAGGCCAGGCAAAGGGGGAGGAAGGGATGGGTGGTCCAAGAACAATAATGAGAGAGGGCTATTTATTATTATGGATATGAAAAATCTCATGTAATAGTATGATTTTTTTTTCTTGCACCGCCATATGTAAATGTGCTTTTAGTTTAGCTGCAATAATATTTCTATTGAACAGAACAAAGTGATTTTCTTCTCACCTTCTATCACATGGAGTTATTATTCTACTAATATATAAAAAGACGATCGAACGTTCCATACATAAAATTATGGATAAAATCAATGTTTAAAAATAGGTAAAAGTTTGGGAGAGGAACAAAAGTGCAGCAATATTACAAATATGCAATTATCAATGCTCCATGTGAAAATGTAAGGATTACTTTGAATCTTAATCCAAAAATAAGGAACTATTTTGGGCTTTTCCCCATATCCTTCACCATAAAGTAAAATTTTGAGCAACTTTCACATATAACAAACATAAAAATCATAATTGTATGCTATAGCTATAGTTTGCATAATTGCGCTTCATAACAAATTTTATAATTGCTATGGAGCTTTTGATTTGTATAATTCGCTACAAACATCCAATTTCTTACAAATTGTTCAGTTTTGTATTAATTCATTTATACATTGTAATTTGTATAATAAGATTTGTATTTGTATAATTATAAGTGTATAGGACGAAAATAAATGTATTTGTATTTGTATATACACTTTTCTCTCGCTTTATACAAACAAAAACACATTTTATACCGAAATGTATAAAATGGCTAATTGTATATCGAAAATGATGGAAAAAAAAGGGAATGTTTACTGCGAATTACAATTAAAATAAATTATGGCTATAGCATTTAATTTGAATTAATAATTTGCTATTTCATACAATTTTTCCTAAATTTTTCATGGGCGATCATTTTAGTCTATTACTAAAAACGTCCATATCCAAATTATCAAATATAGTCATATTTCTCTTATTTTAACTAGGGGTGTCAGGTGTATGACCTGTGTCAACACGGGCCAACATCACGTCAACTTTATTTGAAAAAACATAATCCTAATAACTAAAAAGTAAATAATATGTTTAAATTTAGATTCAGAGATTAACAAGATAGTTATGTATATTCTATTTAGATATTAACCATATGCAATGTATTTAGCTAAAAGTTAGTTAGAGTGTAGTCTCCTTGTTCTGATCTTCGATAAGAACATTTGACCCTGTTGCATGAGATAAACAAGGTAGTTAGCATTAAAAAAGGGAAAAAAATATACCATTAAAGAAATTAGAGTTGATATAATAGTATATGTAAGGAAAAAAAAATATTTAGATCCATTACAGAGATGAAGAAGGTTGAAGATAGAGAACACATCCAACAAATTCAACACGTGTGCTCTTTTTATCATTAAATTAAAAAGGAAAAAGGGACAAATATATCCCCGAAATGCAGATACCCTCTGTCATATTTTTGGGACATTGGTGCATCTGCCGTCCAAAAATTAGAGCATATATACCCTTTATACTAACGGATATACACGTGTCATAATCTTATCCACCGACCGACATTTATTAAATATTGGATCGATGGATAAGATTGTGCCACGTGTCCCTATTTAGTCTTTCGTTAGAGTGAAGGGCATATATGCTCTAGTTTTTTAATGACAGGGACACCAATGTCCCAAAAATATGATAGATGGTATTTGCATACCATTTACAATAGTTCAGGGGTCTATTTATCATTTTCCCAATTAAGAATAAGGGTATTTCTATCACTTAGGCTCATCAAGCTAATGAGTTTTGTTTTTCATTCTCCTAGGTTGTATACATGCATTTCAATTTGGAGTTGAACAACAGATTTTGAAGCAGAGAGAAAAAAAACAAAAACAGGTACTCCCTCCGTTTCACAAAGAATGACCTAGTTTGCCTTGACACGGAGTTTAAGAAAATAAAGAATATTTTTGAATCTTGTGGTCCTAAATTAAAGTTATGTCAAATGTACAAAATTATCCTTTAATCTTGTGGCCTTAAACATGTCACGTGAAAAGCTGAAATTAAAATGTTACCAAAAAAGAAAAAGGTCATTCTTTTTTAAACAAACTAAAAAGGAAAGGAGGTCATTCTTTTTTAAACGGAGGGAGTAATTACTTTGCAGGTCACATCATAGAGGCTAAGGAGCCGTTTGGTAGGAGATATTAATTAAAATAATCCTTGGATTAAAATTTAGTCCACCCAATACAATGTTTGGTTGCACAATTCAACTCAAGCACACCTAATACATGGATAACTTAATACATCATATGTGGTCTTATCTAATACCAAGGATGTCTAGGGATTACTAATCCTTGGATAAGGAATCAAATGACTGAATTGCCCCTCAATTTTTTTATACATCCTTTAGAATTGGCAAAAATATGTACGCTATTCTACTCTTTGGAATCATTTGTCCTGTTTTCATCAAAGTTATACGATTTCGTTTGTATTCAAATTTTAACTGAAAATGAATTTTCTCTCAAAACTTTTGCTATTATTTTCATAGCAGTAGTTGGAGCTTGGCCTTCCTTACAGCTTCAAGAAAAAACAGTAGATCTCGTTGGCTATTGTTTTTTCCTGTTTTGTTAAGAGAGGAGGGAGGTAAGCCTGGGTCATGGGTACTTAAAATAATTTCATCTCGTTTATGAGTGAGACTTTCTCAAGTAAATTAAATTTGTTAAGCACTTCACATTCAAGTTTTAAACCACAATAAATATGGTAATTATATTATATATATATATAACATAATAATTCAAGGGTAAAATTGGAAAAAAAGTATTTTTTAGAGTTCTAAATCAAACACAAGATTAGGTTAGAAACAATGAACCAAACACTTCATAAAAAATAATCTCTGCATTGTTAATCCCTGCATTACTAATCCCTACATTATTAATCTTTGTACCGAACAACCCCTAAAAGTATTAAGTTCAATATATAGTTATAGCAAACTAATGAATAGAAGAGCTAACCTAATATCACAATAGTTAAAAGCAGTTGTAAATTGTAATAAATAGAAGGGCTAACATAATATCATAGTAGTTAAATGCGATTGTAAAATGTAATGAATAAAAGAGCTAACATAATATCATTAGTAGTTAAATACAGTTATAAAACGTAATGAATAAAAGAGCTAACATAATATCACAAAATCTAAAAACAGTTGTATTAATGATGTAGCCGTCCTTTCAAAAACATTAGCACAATCTAACAATTCATTCCTCGCAAAATCTCGTCGATAACAGTAATTTGGACACACAAAACTTTGTTGGGGAACAATTAAAATTTCACAATAATAATAATAATATAACTTATTATTTAGCAAAATAGTAATCCTGAAAATTAGGTAAATATTACTACGATGATATATAAATAATAGTGCAGAAAATTAATACTTTAGTCGTGCTGGACATTATCCTAAGAAACTATTTCAGCAATGTGAAATGTTTCCCCAGAATTAAACAAGTCTTCCCTATTTAAATAGAGGATAGAGGAATCAATAAATTAATTAACATCAACAAGTTCTTAGTGAGGTAATTAATAAAATGACTAAACCAAAATAGCTAATTTACTTTAAAAGGAAAAGCTAAAGAGAGGGGTAGAACGTGAAATCAAGAAAAAATAATGTTAGCGTAGTTTTTTCATTTTTTGATACCCAATTCATAAAGAGGATGATAAGTGCTAATGCCCCTAGATGTTTTGATAATCTCCTCACAAGTGCAGGGACCTGGGTCCTCTGTAGAGTATGAATACTCGTTCGATGGCAATATGTTGTACAGCTGTAAAAGTTGTCTGTGTCAGGAAGTTGGTGAAGCTGCAGAGTACTTCACCAATCAGAAGCGACGAGGTTGTTTGTACATTGGGTAATAACTCTTCATGGTATATATCAAACAACAAACAACATTATTCGTCATTCATTCAAAAGAGAGATACTTTCAAGCTTTAAAACATCAAGAGACCTGATAAAATTGCTTCTATTTGCTTTCTATACCAGCTGTAATTTTGTTTGCTTGTAATAGTTCTTATATTGTATCATTCGTTTCACTTGTGAAAGAAACGTTTCAAACTTGTGTGAATCATTGTAAGAACTAGGTTAAGGGTAACTTAGCTTCTTACTCTAAAGTCTATATTATCGGTTAGGATTAGTATAGTGGGAAGTGTTGTATCTGTTCTGGCTCAGCTAAGTGATTTGAGGTATTGCTTTTATAAACTGGCTTTTACTATTGCTTGGAGAAGATTAGTGGAAGCAGTTTTAAAAGTTCTGTTGAGAACAGGTTGTGGTTTACTCCCTTGAGCAAGTAGGTTTCCACATAAAGTTGATTGTCAATCTTTACTTTCAGTATTTGTTCTTTACTGTTTATTATTGTAACTGTGTTGAGGACCTGGTCCCATCTATATAGGTGGACACATACATTCCAACAAGTGGTATCAAAGCTTGACTTTTCAAATTGGTTAACACCAAAAAAAGAAAAGATCCTGAAGGAATGACTGTTCCGCCCAATATGGAAGAAGGTCAGTCTTCCACCAAGCCATCGCGTTTTAATGGACAATACTATGGCTGGTGGAAGAATCGAATGCATGACTACATCAACGCTGAAGACTCTGAGTTGTGGGACATTATCCTGATGGACCATATATTCCTACAAAGGAGGTGAATGATGGGGAGCTTACCACTACTGTTGTCAAAATCAGAAAAGACTACAATGAGGCAGATAGGAAAAAGAACTACAAGGCAAAAAAGATTATGGTATGTGGAATTGGAGCAGACGAATACAACATAATATCTTCTTGTGAGACTGCCAAGGAGATATGGGACTATCTTCAAACAGCCCATGAAGGAACACAACGAGTGAAAGAGTCTAAAGTGGACATCCTCACCACTCAGTATGAAAATTTCGTTATGAAAGAGGGTGAAACTATCTTTGAGATGAACTCAAGATTCACCTCTATCACCAACGAGCTCAGGTGCCAGGGTGAGCCTATCCCTGTTAGCAAGCAGATTCGCAAGATTCTTAAGGTGCTTCCTAAATCTTGGGAAAGTAATGTGGATGCCATAACAGAAGCTAAGGATCTGATGACTCTTCCCATGGATGAACTGATTGGGAACCTTCAGACCTACGAGTTAAACAAGAAACAGGAAACGACGGTGAAGGAAGGAATGAAGGAGAAGTCCATTGCCTTGAGAACATCTCAAACTGAGTTAACTGAAGAGGAGAATGAGATGGTGTATGTCACTAGAAGATTTCATAAGATCATAAAGAAGCACAGAGGCTTCCAAAAGAAAACCTCTGCTAGTAGAACCGCTACTGCAAATGATCTATTCCATAAATGTGGCAAGCCTGGTTACTTCATGAGGGATTGTCCTAGTCAAAAGCAGAAAACTCGTGACACTAGACCTCGTAAGAGGGACCTGGTCCCAGATCATGCTCGAAGGAACGCACATGCTGATCAGTTAGTGAGAAAAGCCTTTGTTCTTTGGGGAAATGATTCAAGTGAATCAGAAGAAGATGTAGAAAGTGATGAGTATGTTTCAATGATGGCTATTGAAGATAATGAGAGCGTTTTCAACTCCATTTTCTCCTTGATGGCAAAATCTGATGATGAAGATGATTCAGACGAGGTAACTCTCTTTGATCTGAAGGATGATCTAGATGTTTTCCCTGTTGAAAAATTGAGGAAACTTGTTTCCTTGCTTATTGATTCTGTTGATGAACGAACCAATGAAAACTTAATGTTAAATGAAAAATTAAGTTTATGTGAGGATGACAATTCAGCTCTCATGTCTCAAGTTTCTGAAATGAGTGTAAGGATAGGTACTCTAGAAACTAGCAACATAACTCCTAAGGAGGATCCTGGTACTTCAGTGTGTGGAAAGAGAAAGCTTAGCATCTTTGAGAAAGAAATGGAAGAAAAGCTTAAAATTTTTTAGTCCAAGCTAGTTGCTTCTCTTGAAACTATTTCCCAACTGAGAAAAGATCTGAGTAGGGTCAAGGAGGAGCTAATCCATTCTCTAAAGTGGATTGGTTCCTCTAAGATACTCTCTAACCTGTCTAATCAGAGTTTCAGTGGAAAGAAAGGGTTGGGATGCAAACCAATAGAACCTCCCTATAATCCTCATAGCAAATATGTGTCTGTATCTGATAATCTATTGTGCACTCACTGTGGACACAATGGTCATCTAAAATAAAAGTGTGAGACTCTGAGAAAAGCAAAAGAAAAACATGTGAAATTTGTCAGATCTGAAAACAATGATAAAAAGGAAAACAAGGGACCTGGTCCCTATTATCGTTTCAGTAAGAACACTTTGCCCCTGGACAGGAAGGTTTCTTATCAAGCCTTTTGATACTTATTGGGAACTCTGTTTGAAGTGGGTTCCTAAATCTAACAAATGATTCTTATGCAGAAGAGATAAATGAGTCAGTGTTGGTACATGGACAGTGGATGCTCAAGGCACATGACTGGAGATACTTCAAACTTCTCTCTTTGAAAGCACACCATGGTGGTGGTGTGTCATTTGGTGGTGGAAAAAAGGGTTATATTCTTGGTATTGGTAAAATAGGGAGATCTGTTGATAACTCTATAAACAATGTACACTATGGAAAGGGTCTAAAATACAATCTTTTGAGTATTTCACAAATCTGTGACAAAGGAAATGAAGTCAAGTTTATGGCTGATAAATGTTTGGTTACAAACTGCATTACCAAAAGGGTTGTCATGTCTGCTACTAGAGTAAAAAATATGTATGTTGCAGATCTGGACTCTATTAAGGGAGATGATTTGTCCTGTCTAAGTGCTTAAACTGACGATGCAAATCTGTGGCATCGACGACTGGTCATGTGAGTACTTCCTTGTTGAACAAACTTGTTACAGGGGACCTGGTCCGTGGATTTCCAAAACTAAAGTTTTCAAGTGATAAAGTCTGTGATGCTTGTGCTAAAGGGAAATAAACTAAGTCATCATTCAAAGCTAAGAAGGGAGTCAGTACAACGAGACCTCTGGAGTTGCTCCACATGGACTTATGTGGACCTATCAGAATCCAAAGCAGAGGAGGTAAGAAATATATTCTTGTCATTGTTGATGATTTTTTCAAGTTTACTTGGAACATGTTCCTGCGGACAAAAGATGAGACAGCTGGACAACTGATCACCTTTTCCAAAGCCATCCAATTGAAGATAAAAATTACAAGATAGCCAGTATCAGATCTGATCATGGTATAGAGTTTGAGAACTCTCAACTTTAAGGGTTGTGTGCAGAAAATGGAATCAATCACAACTTCTCAGCACCAAGAACTCCTCAACAAAATGAAGTTGTTGAAAGAATGAATAGAACTCTGGTGGAGATTTCTAGAACTATGCTGATTGATTCAGGACTTGCAATGAATTTTTGGGTAGAAGCAGTTAATACAACATGCTATGTAACAAACATATGTCTTGTCAGATCTGTCATCAAGAAAACACCCTATGAGCTGTTAAATGACAAAAAACCTTCAATTGCGCATCTTAAACCATTTGGGTGCAAATGTTTTGTATTGAATAATGGAAAGAATAATCTAGACAAGTTTGATGTCAGGAGTGATGAGGGTGTTTTATTGGGTACTTATCTACAAGCAAGGCGTACATGGTGTTTAACAAAAGAACTCTCTGTGTTGAAGAAAGCATGCACGTCAAATTTGATGAATCTGGTACAAGGAATGAAAACAATGAGGACTACGAGTTCGAGGAGCTGACGAACAAACAACAGGTTGATTAGGTACAAAAGAGATGGATGCTGAACACTCATGAGGACCTGGTCCCTCAGGTGCATCACATGAAATATTGTCTGAAAGTCTTGAAGAAGATGAAGTTGATTCTGATGCTGACAGAGAAGAAGAGATCACCAGAAAGTCTGGATAGAAGCATCAATCTTCGCATCCACTGGACAATCTCATCTCTCTACTTGACTCAGGAATTCAAACTTGGTCTAAATCAAGAAATCTAGTTGAACATTGAACATTCATATCATCCATTGAACCCAAGAATATCAAGGAAGCTTTGAAGGATGTAGACTGGTAATTTCAATGCAGGAGGAGCTTCATCATTTTGAGAGAACCAAGGTGTGGCACCTAGACCCCAGACCACTTGACAGAACCATTATCGAGACCAGATGGGTCTTCAGAAACAAACTTGATGAACATGGGATCATTACTAGAAATAATTCAAGACTCGTGGTACAGGGTTACAACCAAGAAGAGGGAATTGATTATGATGAGACCTTTGCTCCTGTAGCCAGAATGGAAGCCATCAGAATCTTGATAGCATTTGCCGCTCACATGGAATTCAAATTGTTTCAAATAGATGTCAAGAGTACTTTCTTGTTAAAACAGGCTCCCAGAGCTTGGTATGAACGCCTGTCAAAATTTCTTTTCACCAATGGGTTCAAGAGAGGTAAAATTGATAATACCTTGTTCTTAAAATCCAGAGGTAAGGAATTGTTAATTGTGCAGTTCTATGTGGATGATATCATATTTGGAGCCACTTCAGACTCACTTTGCAAAGAGTTTGCTGATTTGATGAGTAGTGAGTTCGAAATGAGCATGATGGGGGAACTCACTTTCTTTCTAAGCCTGCAGATCAAACAATCCACTAAATGCACTTCAATATGCCAAGAGAAGTACATCAAAGAGTTGTTCAAGAAATTCAATCTGCTCGAAGTAAAGGTACTGGATACTCCCATGAGCACAAGTGTGAAACTTGATGTAGATGAAGATAGTGTGGAGGTAAATCAAACCATGTACAGGGGAATCATAGGATCACTTCTATACCTCACTGCAAGCAGGCCAGACATAGTGTTCAGCGTAGGTATGTGCGCAAGGTTTCAAGCAGCACCAATGGAGTCTCACCTAAAGGCAGCCAAACGTATCCTGAGATACTTGAAGGGAACTCAGGACCTGGTTCTCTTCTACCATATCAGTGACTCTTTTGATCTTATAGGTTATGCTGATGCTAATTATGTAGGTTTTCTGTTGATCGAAAAAGCACATCAGGCATGGCACACTTCCTGGGATCAACTTTGATTTCATAGGGAACAAAGAAGCAGAATACCATTGCATTGTCTACTGTAGAGGCAGAGTATGTGGCTGCTTCATTATGATGTGCATAACTACTGTGGATTAAGCAGCAATTGGAAGATTTTGGTGTACTCACAGACAATATTCCTCTCATTTGTGATAACACTAGTGGCATGAATATGGCCAAAAATCCTGTCCAACACAAGAGGATAAAGCACATAGATGTGAGGCATCACTTTCTAAGAGACAATGCTAAAAAGCAAAATGTGGTGATGAGGTTCTGCAAGACTAAAGATCAGTTGACTGACATCTTTACAAAGCCATTAAGTAAAAAATCCTTCATAAAAAACGGGATGAGGCTAAGGATGCACAAAATTACCTGACTGCTTGACAAAATTTGCATAAAATCAATCTTATTGATTATGTTAATGAGGGCAGATATCTATACGTGTTTTAATGTTTGTCATAAAAGAATTCACTTCTGGTACCTTAATGCAGGTATACGCTCATCGTGTGTCTAGCGGAAGGGAAAGTTTAATCACACAGGCAGAGTTACAAACTGAAAGGAGGACCTAGTCCTCATAAGGTTAGTATCACTTATGCTACACTATCTAAATGTCAACATCATTGCCACATGTCACTCGCCCATTCATCGCATCAGTTTCAAATGTCGCTTTTAAAACCAAAGGTCGCCACTGTTGGGACTCGATACCTTTTAACTTTAAATATTAATTCTCTTGGTAAGTCAATCTAAAACCTTATTCTAAAAATCTCAAAATTTCTCTCCAAATTCTGCTTCCCTCTTCTCTTCAAAATGCCTAACTCTGAGTCTTCTTTCAAAGACACCTATCTCCCAAGAGGTTGAAAACCGTAGTTCATTCAACTTCTTTGTTCCTCCCCTAAAAGAGTCTCTATCTACCCCATTCTGTGGTGTTGGTGAAATGGATGATTTTGTCACTCCGCCGGCCGACATCTTAGCCTCCGTTGTTCTTCCCTCTGAGAATATTTTGGTTTGTTCTCCCACTCTGGTTTTATCTGGTGACAAATCCCAAAATTCAAAGGCACAATCTGTGGAAAAACCTAATGTTGGACTTCCTTCGGAAGAAATTGATATTTGTTCTATGGCAGTGTCGTCTACCATATCTGAGAGATTGTTTGAAAGGACTTGGCCAGAAGGGAAATGTCCTGAATCATGTATCCTAACCGTTGGGGCGGAACTGGTGGTCGTTCAAAGCTTAGCCTCATTGAGAGGTGATGTTCAACCTACTCTTCTGGAGCATGAATTGGAGTCACCAGAATAGGTCCCTCACAAAAGTAAGCCTATCTTTGACCAAACACCAAAATCCTTCGATGTTGGGAGCGATAAGGAAGAAGAAGAAGTGATCCCATTAAGATGGAGCTCAAGGGGAATGTGAGGAGGAAACAAATCTCAATTAAATGTTCTTGAGTTGGAAACAGTTAAAGGCATGCCTGAGATTGACATTGTTGGTAAATCTGTTGAACGAGAAAAGGAGCGACAGAGAAAGGGGAAGGGAAAGTTGGTACTGTCTCACTCAAAAGGGGACAAATGAAGTATTTTACAAGGAGCGAAACACAAAAGGTTATGGAGAGTGCTATTGCGGTAAGCAAATCCCAGACTGAGAGAAATAGTAAGAGATGAAGAGAAGAGCTTGAACCTGAACAACCTACCTCTACTCCTCTGTTTATTGAGAACAGTGAGAATGAATCTGAGGATGCTACCAAGTATGTGGCAAAAAAGAGAAGAGAAACTGAGGAAGAAAGGATTAAATCAAAGGGAGATCAAAAAGGGGGAAAGAAATCTCCTGTAAAGAGGGTGAAATCACCTACAAAGAGGATGAAGGTTAAAAAGCATAAATCTCTAGCAAAAGGAGAAAAAGGGAGAAAGCAGTTAGAGGAACAACCCGTAAAAGGACCCGGTCCTAGGGTTAAAAATCAAATCGAAGAAAAGGAATTGACTAGAGAGGAGTGGGTAGAGAAAATGGAGCAACAAAGAGTCTTGAATGGTAAAGTCTTTGATCCTGACATTTTAACAAAATTTGGTATGGCCAATCTGGTTGACGTTGTTACCATTCAAGGCTGAAATCATCTTTTTGAACCACCAGTTCCATACTTGAACGAACTTGAAGTGCATGAATTCTTCTACAAAATGGAACTACTGGAAGGTGGTGGAATCACAACTATTGTCAGGAATGTGGAGATTCGTCTTGATGAAGAAACTCTGGGAATCATTTTTAGAGTGTCTGTGGTAGGAATTCGAACTATTGAGGATTGTAAACAAACTGGTGATTTCTTGAAGATTGCTACCAAACGAAGAGATGTCAAGCGTGCAGGGCATCATAAAAAGTTTCTCAAAGGGAAGTATCAGTTGATGTTTGAGTTCATTAACATAGTAATGGTGTAATGGTGCCCAGGACTGAGAAGAGAACAGTGGCATCCGCTGCCAATCTTTTCCTCATGGAAAAGCTTGATGAGCTTGAAGAAATCAACCTCCTTGCAATTATGCTGGAGCACATGCACAGGATAATGACATGGAAGAATGCTAAGCACGACATTCTTTATGGGTATCTACTAAACTTTGTTTTCAATCATTTTGAAGTTCCATTGGGAAAAGGGGTACCTGGTACCATCAAGCAGATGTTCACTATGTCTACTCTACTAGAATGTGAGTGCATTGAGGGATAGGCTTGGGGCAGATCTCAGGTGGCGGATGTTTTGGAGCAGCAGGCTACTCTTAAGAGGGAGGTGACTGATCTCACCAAGATTCTGAGCGATAAGGAGGTTGAAATCACTAGGCTTAAGTCTGAATTGTAGAAGGTTGTTTCCAGGGACCTGGTACTAGTGAGGGTCATGAGCAGGTACTCAAAGAGTTGAGGGATAAAAACAAAATGTTGCTGAAGACAAATACCTCTCTCAATGAGGAAATTAAGTCCCTAAACAAGCAACTGATACATTCCCATGAGATTGACAATGAGCGCCTGATGTTGTTGATGCGTACTTTTAATCCCTCCCCTCATCCGTCCTAAATGTGTCTTGTCTCTCTAGTTGTCCACCTTATACTCCTAAACTCTTGTGGCCTTATGTTGTTTTGATTGACTATAGTGGTCAGTATTTGTGATATAATGTTAATTCGGTTGTTTCCCAGTTCATGTATGGGTTGATTATCTCTTTATGCTTTCATACGCATGTTTTGTGTGGCCCATGGCCCTGAATTCTTGCATGCCTCACATTTTAACTTGAATATGTTTACTGTTTTACCTTTTCAATGATGTCAAAAAGGGGAAGTTTTTTATGCAATTGGGTAAGGGATTCGGGAACACCTGATTAAGGGGGAACAATTCGTATACTGATTGTTTGAATGAATGTTTTTACACTCACGCGAGGTGATAAGAAGGTTGTTTGCCATCATCAAAAAGGGGGAAATTGATAAGTGATAATGCCCCTAGATGTTTTGATGATCTTCTCACAAGTGCAAGGACCTGGTCCTCTGTAGAGTATGAATACTCGTTCAATGGCAATATGCTGTACAACTGTAAAAGTTGTCCGTGTTAGGAAGTTGGTGAAGCTGCAGAGTACTTCACCAATCAGAAGCAACGAGGTTGTTTGTACATTGGGTAATAGCTCTTCATGGTATATATCAAACAGCAAACAACATTATTCATCATTCATTCAAAAGAGAGATACTTTCAAGCTTCAAAACAGCAAGGGACCTGATAGAAGTGCTTCTATTTGCTTTTTGTACCAGCTGTAATTTTGTTTGCTTGTAATAGTTCTTATATTGTAGGATTCGTTTCACTTTTGAAAGAAACGTTTCAAACTTGTGTGAATCATTGTAAGAACTAGGTTAAGGGTAACTTTGCTTCTTACTCTAAAGTATATATTAATCGGTTAGGATTAGTATAGTGGGCAGTGTTGTATCTGCTCTGTCTCAGCTAAGTGATAAGAGGTATTGCTTAGTATGGAGATTAGCAGGCTAATCTCATTTTGTAAATTGGCTTTTACTTTTGCTTGGAGAAGATTAGTGGAAGAAGTTTTAAAAGTGTTGTTGAGAATGGGTCGTAGTTTTACTCCCTTGAGCAAGGAGGTTTCCACATAAAATTGATTGTCAATCTTTACTTTCAGTATTTGTTCTTTACTGTTTATTATTGTTACTGTGTTGAGGACTTGGTCCCATCTACATAGGTGGACGCATACATTCCAACAGAGGAAAAACCCTTTTTATAGGCCAAAGGATAGGTTATTCATAAGACAAGTGACAAGGACACTCGACTTCATGCATGAAGCAATTTTTGACAAGTGTTTATTTTTGCAAAGTACCAAATTAAAACATAAGAGACATGACATGTTACAGTAAAGTTAACCATATTTTCAAGTTATTTCTCCAATACACCTTAATTATTTTAACTTTGTAAATACACTTAAAAATAAATTCATTTGAAATAAATATTTACTTACAATTCACCACATATTTCAAAAGAATTTATACAAAGAAAATATAACTTGCTAGATTTATATGGACAACGAGCAATAGATTTGGTGTCTTTTGTACTATAAACCAAACTTAGATCGATAAAATTTAATTTACAGAATTACCGGTGAGATATAATATTTCTATGAAGCAATAATTCTTATTGTAAATCAGAGACTTTATCAATCAGATTTTGACCTCAACAATTTTGCTATTCAATGCGATTTTGCACCAATAGGCCATGCGCATGGGTGGTGTTCATGAGAGCTCTAGAGAATAGGCCAAAGTCTCATAGGAGCGGCCACACATCACTTCTCATATAAGTGAATTCATCAAGTGTATATTGCTTTAAATACATCATCATTAATTAAGGACTATGAATTCATTAAGAGTTAATAACTCAACCCTCATTTTCAATAGCAATTCATACACTCTTAATTAGTGCACAGTGCCAATATTGACTTGTTATTACCCATATGAACCTATTTTATGGGATCTCCGATCACATAGGTTGGGTTACCATCTATATTAACAATCACATTGGCCTTAAACCCATCTCTATTGAGGTTTGAAAAATTAATTTTCTTCCCACAGGATTAGTCCGTGAATCAACCAAATTTAATTCTGACTTCACATAATCAACTACAATTATTCCATCTTTCAACAACTGTTTAACGATATCATGCCTCAATTTAGTATGTTTGCTCTTATAATTATAAGATTTATTTGTAACACCCCGCTATTTGAAGAAGATAGAATTAGAAAGAACCATTTTTGGAAAGAATGAAAATCTGAAAGTTGGCAAGTTATGTTAAGTATGAGTTTTGGGTAAATTTTAAACGGCCATAACTCCTAGTACAAGATGCGTTAGGTGGGCTACAAGATATCAAATGAAAGGTCTTTAAATTATCTTTCCAACGCCACTGAGTTTGCTAGTTTTCAAGTTTTTATGAAGGAGATATGCCCTTTTGAAGTCTAGCTGTCTGAATAAGGACAGTTACCCAGAATTTAGAAGGGTATTTTGGCCTTTTCATTACCCAAATAGTTAAATCCGTTTTTAGTAATTTATTTGGGGTCTAAACTGAATTTGGTTCAGTTTACGCACTCAAATTTCACGCTAGGGTTTTTAGAGAAAGAACTCAAGAGGAGAAAGGAAGAGAAAAGGTCAAGGTTCGTCTAGTTCTTGCGATTTTGGTTGCGGAGTTCGCCAAGGATTCGATCCTAAGAAGTATGTGAGACTTTCATAGCGTTGGGTTAATTCACCCATGCAACAATCATGTTTAGTTCAGCGAAATTCGTTCTAGAAAGTTGAAAGTTTGATAAATCTTGAATTGTGTTCTTGAAATTGACTTTCGTTCTTGAGATTTGATGGGATTATTGAGTTCTTGAGGAAATCGTGTTGATTTTTGAGTCGTATATGAATAGATTCATGTGTACATATACTAGGTATCTGAATCTAAAGAGAATTTAATAAAAAGAATCAAATTTAGGTGAATTGGGGTTAGAAAATGAAGAAGGAAAAAGTTGGGCAAAACTGGCAACCCAGTCCGCATCGTGGACTTGTCTCCCCTTTTTGCAGAAGATTTCTCCGCGTCGCGGAGAGGTCGCGGACCCTCAGCCTCAAAATTTTGTTTTACGACCAAATATTTAAATGCATCTCCACATTGTGGACTTGCTTTCAGACAATGATTTCTTGATCCTTTCTCAGGTTTAACTATCTAAAAACACTCCTAAACATCACGAGATCATTCCTATAACAAATCACAACCTTGAATCCATAAATTCAAATTCCAGGAAAGTTAAGAGCCAAGTCTAGAGAGTTCTTAGAGTCCTTTCAAAAGTCTTTTGCAAATAATTTAAACTTGTTTTAAGACTTGAGTTTTGAGTTGAGTAAAGAGTAAATAGTGAAGTTCATTTCTTCAAAAGAGTATATGGGGACAATGTATTCCCAAAGAGTAAATATTTTCACATTTAATCAAGAAAGGAAATACCGATTTCCAAAAAAGCATTTGAGCTAGTTTTCAGTAAAGAGTAAATGTTTTCACATTTAATCAAGAAAGGAAACACCGATTTCCAAAAGAGCCTTTGAGCTAAGTATATCAGTAAAGAGTAAATGTTTTCACATTTAATCAAGAGAGGAAACACTGATTTCCAAGAGAGCCTTTGGGCTAGTTTTTGAGCAATTATCTCAAATCACAGAACGATTATGTTTTTAAACTTATGAGCTAGTACATTTTTTGGAGTAGTATTGAGCACCGATATGGGGGAGAATTCAGACAACTCATTTCCCCCATAAACCATGTAGGGTGAGTAGAAAAGGATCATACTTTTTAGATGATTCCTTAGTGCTTTTTAGCATAGACTAGTGGATCCACTTAGTAGTTAGGTTCTATACACCCGACAAGGTATGGAACGACCCTAATAACGTGAGGCAAAACGATGTATCATCACAAAGCTTTTAAGTGATGGTTGTCGGTTAGAGAAACTCCCACAATTATATTGTGTATTCTTATATACACAGATATTACTTGTATTTTCACATACAAACAGAGTTTATAATGTATCTTTACATACAAACTGAGTTACCATTGTATTTCTAAGTAAACATAGTTGTAATCCATGTTTTAAAAAGTTTTTCTTTATATTGCATTTACATTATTGCTTTCTATTGAAATGAGTTTAGTTGAGTTGAGATCAGGTATGTTCCTTTAGTTCCTTTCAAGCTTATGTCTTGTTTTAGTATTCCCCTCGCATGCTCGTACATTCAATGTACTGATGCGAGTTGGCCTGCATCTTTTTATGATGTAGATTCAGGTAACCAGGATCAACATCCAGTGCATCGTTGATCTAGTTGAGCTTCAGAGTTGTTGGTGTGCCTCTTTGCTTCCGGAGGATCCCCTTTTTATTGTTTTATCAGTTTAGTTCATTAGGATGTCGTGGGTCTTTTCCCGATGTCCATCTTAGTAGTTAGAGGCTTCATAGACAGTTAGTTGATGTTAGTTCTTGAGTCTTTCCATTTCAGTTATGTTTGAGACTTGAGTTGCCACTTTGGCCAGTAAATGTTTATTTATAATACATTCTCAGTTATCATTGAACTTTCAGTTCACTTTTAAAGTATAGTTATGTTGGATAAGTCTTCCGCTAAGAGTTAAGACAGGACAAGGATTCGCTTGGGGCCAATAATGGTTCTCGATTGCCAGTCCCGCCCAAGGTGTAGGCTCGAGGCATGATAAACTTGGTATCACAGCCAGGTTCAAGAGTCCTAGGGAGTCTATGAAGTCATGTTTGTAGAGTCCTAGTTATCGGTGTGAAACGTGCCACATCTAAAATTAGGAGGTTGCGACACTTAGGAACTATCTCACTTCTTTCATACTCATTGCATGCAATAAGTTTATCTCTAAAAAGTTTCATCTAATTTGTGTTTGCGCGTGTCTTTCAAATCATGCCTCTATGAAGAGTTGTCAGAGGTCGTCTTGCTAGGAGGAATGTTAAGGAACAAGGGGTACCTAATGCACTTGAAGTGAAACCCCAAGGATAGGTCACCAATGCTGAGTTTCATGAAGTTATCCGGACGTTAAGTCAAGATGTGACCAATCAAGTTGGGCAGCAGAGATGATTGCGACAGGAAGAGGCTGATACTTCGAGGATCCGCGAGTTCTTAAGGATGAATCCTCCAAGCTTCACTGGTGCAAGCGTCATTGAGGATCCAAAAAATGTTTTTGAAGAGCTTCAGAAGGTTTTTGAGATTATGCATGTTGTTCATGCTGAGAGGGTGGAACTAGATGCATATCAAATGAAGGGTGTCGCTAGAATCTAGTTTGATCAGTCAAAAAAGAATAGAGTTGAAGGTGCATCACTTTTGAGTTGGGCTTTGTTTTATGAGGCCTTCTTGGGGCGTTTCTTTCCCCGTGAACTAAAAGAAGGAAAGGTACAGGAATTCCTTAATCTTAAGCAGGAATCTATGAGTGTTCATTAGTATAGTCTAAAGTTCACGCAACTTACCCGCTATTCTCCAGAGATGGTTACTGACATGAGAAACAGGATGAGTTTGTTCGTTGCTGGGTTATCTCATCTGTCAAGTAAGGAAGGCAAGACAACTATGCTAATAAGAGACTTGGACATAGCAAGGCTGATGATCCATGTTCAACAGGTTGAGGAAGAGAAGCTCAAAGATAGGGAAGAGTTTCGAAACAAGAGATCTAAGATAAGGAATGAGTTCGGACAGAAGAAGGGTAATGCCAACCGATTATCTTTCAAATAAAAACAAAAGGGACCTTCTCCATCATCAACTAGAGCACCTATACCAAGGAATATAGGTGAGTTCCAAAATCCGAATTCACAGAATTTCAAAGCTAGACCTGCTCATTCTCAAGGTAGTGTGGCACAAAGGGGTAATAATACTCTTGCATATGCTAAGTGTGCTAGGATCCACTCAAGGGTGTGTCGTTATGGATCCACTTGTTACTTCAAGTGTGGTCAGAACGGTCATTTTATGAGAGAGTGTCCTAAGAACAGACAAGGAAATGGTAATAGGGGTAATAGGGCCCAATGTTCTTCAGCTGCTCCACCAGACAGAGTTGCATCTAAAAGAGCTACTGCAAGGGCATGCGGAGGAGGAAACCGCCTGTATGCTATCACTAGTCACCAAGAGCAAGAGGATTCGCCAGATGTTGTCATTGGTATGATACAAGTCTTTAACTTTGATGTTTATGCTTTGCTAGATCCAGGAGCGAGTCTATCTTTTGTGACTCCTTATGTTGTGATGAATTTTGATGTTCGTTTAGAGAAACTTCTTAAGCCCTTCAATGTTTCTACACTTGTTAGTGAGTCTGTTCTAGCTGAGACAGTCTATCAAGATAGTACCATTTCCGTCAATCACAAGAGCATCATGGATGACTTAGTTGAGTTAGATATGGTAGATTTTGATGTCATTCTAGGTATGCACTGTCTTTATGTCTGTTATGCCTCAGTCGATTGTAGAACTCGAGTTGTTAAGTTTCAGTTTCCTAATGAGCCAGTTATAGAGTGGAAGAGTAGTTCAACAGTGCCTAAGGGTTGTTTTATGTTGTACATTAAGGCGAGAAAGTTAGTTTCCAAGGGGTGTGTCTATCAGTTAGTCCAAGTTAATGACTCTAGTGTTGAGATACCTCATATTCAGTCAGTTCCAGTAGTAACAGAGTTTCCAGAAGTCTTTCTAGATGATCTTCCCGGAGGAGGAATAGACTTCGGTATAGATATTCTATCTGATACTCGTCCTATATCTATTCCTCCATATAGGATGGCACCAGCAGAGTTAAAAGAGTTAAAATAACAGTTGAAAGATATCCTTGAGAAGGGTTTTATTCGACCAAGTGTCTCACCTTAGGGCGCTCTGGTCTTATTTGTGAGAAATAAGGAAGGTTCTCTTAGAATGTGTATAGATTACCATTAGTTGAACAAGGTTACTATCAAGAATAAGTATCCTCTTCTGGGAATTGATGATCTCTTCGATCAACTTTAGTGTTTCACTTGTTTTTCTAAAATAGACCTCAGATCAGGCTACCATCAGTTAAGAGTAAGGGAATGTGATATTCTAAAGACAGCTTTCAGGACCTGTTATAGTCATTATGAGTTCCTAGTTATGTCATTTGGTTTGACCAATTCCCTACAACACTCATGGATCTTATGAAGAGTATTCAAGCCTTATTTAGATATGTTTGTTATCATATTCATTGATGACATACTAATCTATTCGTGAAATGAGGAAGATCATGCTAGTCATCTAAAAATAGTTCTCCAAACTCTAAAGGATAGAGAGTTGTATGCTAAGTTCTCTAAGTGTGAGTTCTGGCTTCAGTCTGTGGAATTCCTAGGCCACATTATTTCCGGTGATGGAATTAGAGTTGATAACCAGAAAATAGAGGTAGTGCAAAATTGGCCTAGACCCACATCTCCATATAATATTAGGAGTTTCTTGGGATTGGCTGGATATTATAGAAGGTTTGTCAAGGGGTTCTCATCTATTTCATCCCCTTTAACTAAGTTGACTTAGAAAATAGTTAAGTTTCAATGGTCTGAAGCTTGTGAGAAAAACTTTCAGGAATTGAAAAAGCGGTTGACTACTGCCCAGTATTGACCTTACCAGAATGTACGCAAGGTTTTGTCATGTATTGTGATGCGTCCAGAGTTGGATTGGGTTGTGTGTTAATGTAGAATGGTAAAGTTATAGCTTATGCCTCCAGACAACTGAAAGTTCACGAGATGAATTATCTAACCCATGATCGTGAGTTGGTTGCCGTAGTAATTTCTTTGAAAATATGGCGTCACTATTTTTATGGTGTTCATGTGGATGTGTTCACCAATCACAAGAGTCTCCAGTATGTGTTTAGTGAGAAAAAACTTAATCTGGGGCAGAGAATGTGGTTAGAGTTACTCAAGGATTATGACATGAGTATTATCTATCACCCAGGTAAGGCTAATGTTGTTATTGATGCCTTGAGCAGATTTTCTATGGGTAGTACCACCCATTTTGAGGAAGACAAGAAAGAGTTAGCTAAAGATGTGCATAGGCTTGCACGATTGGGAGTTCAACTAATGGATTCCACTAAAGGAAGAGTAGTGTTGATGAATGGGGTTGAATCATCATTAGTGTCAAAAGTGAAAGAGAAACAAGACCAAGATCCTATTTTGCTTGAATTGAAAGCAAATGTTGATAAGCAAAAAGTATTAGCTTTTGAATAATGGGGAGATGGTGTATTGAGGTATCAATGTAGATTGTGTGTACCAAAGGTGGATGGACTCCAAGAGAGGATTATGGAGGAAGCTCATAGCTCCAAATATTCTATCCATCCGGGTTCCAAAAAGATGTATCATGATTTTATAGAAGTATATTGGTGGAATAGTATGAAGAAAGGTATTGTTGAGTTCGTTGCTAAGTGCTCGAATTTTCAACAAGTTAAAGTAGAGCACCAAAGGCCTGATGGTATGGATCAGAATATAGAACTTCTAAAATGGAAGTGAGAGATGATCAATATGGATTTTATTTCTGGCTTGCCACGGTCTCGTAGGCAACACGATTCGATTTAGGTGATTGTAGATCGAATGACTAAATCAACCCATTTTTTGCCGGTAAAAACTACTCATTCAACAGAGGATTATGCCAAGTTATATATTCAAGAGGTAGTAAGACTTCATGGAGTTCCAGTTTTCATTATTTCAGATTGAGGTGCACAATTTAGTGCACAATTTTGGAAGTCATTCCAGAAAAGCTTGGGTTCAAAGGTGAACTTGAGTACTGATTTTCAACTTCAGACAAATGGTCAAGCAGAGCTCACTATTTAGACTTTAGAATATATGTTGAGGTCCTGTGTGATTGATTTCAAGGGTAATTGGGATAATCACCTACCTCTCATTGAGTTTGCTTACAATAATAATTACCATTTTAGCATCTAGATAGCTCCTTATGAAGCTCTTTAAGGGAGAAGATGCAGATCTCCTATTGGATGGTTTGAGGTTGGTGAAGCTGGGTTGATAGGACCAGATTTGGTTCATGAAGCTATGGAGAAAGTGAAGGTTATTCAAGAGAGGTTGAAAATAGTGCAGAGTCGTCAAAAATCCTACACTGATGTTAGGAAAAAAGACCTAGAGTTTGAAGTAGATGACTGGGTATACCCGAAGGTTTCACCCATGAAGGGTTTTATGAGATTTGGTAAGAAGGGGAAGCTTAGTCCTCGATATATTAGTCCTTCCAGGATATCAAAGAGGATTGGTAATGTAGCTTATGAGTTGGAGCTACCGCAGGAGTTAGCAACAGTTCATCCAGTGTTTCTCATTTCCATGTTGAAAAAGTGCATGGGCGATCCGTGACTGATTATCCCAAGTGAAGATATTGGTATTAAGGATAGCTTGTCTTATGAGGAGATTCATGTTCAGATTCTAGACCGCCAGGTTCGCAAGTTGAGAACCAGAGAGGTAGCATCAGTCACAGTCTTATGGAGAAATCAGTTTGTTGAGGAAGTTTCAAGGGGGGTTGAGGAGGACATGAAGAGGAGATATCCACATCTCTTTGAGTCCGGAGACATTCCAGATCAAGGTATTAATTCTCTTCTTAGTACTCTTTAATTGATATACTGAATGTGTTAGATTTGCTTGTTGGGTGTTTGAGCTAAATGTTAGATGCTACACCCTTAGCCTACTAAGAGTAATCTCATTCGAGGACGAATGTTCTCAAGGGGGAGATATTGTAACACCCCGCTATTTGAAGAAGAATTAGAAAGAACTATTTTTGGAAAGAATGAAAATCTGAAAGTTGGCAAGTTATGTTAAGTATGAGTTTTGGGTCAACTTCAAACGACCATAACTCCTAGTACATGATGAATTAGGTGGTCTACAAGATATCAAATGAAAAGTCTTTGAATTATCTTTCCAATGCCACCAATTTTTCTAGTTTTCGAGTTCGTATGAGGGAGATATGCCTGTTTGAAGTCAGGTTGTCTAAATAAGGAAAGTTACCCAGATTTTGGAAAGGTAATTTGGTCTTTTCATTACCCAATTAATTAAATCAATTTTAAGTAATTTATTTGGGGTCTAAACTGATTTGGTTCAGTATACGCACTCAAATTTCACGTTAAGGTTTTTAGAGAAAGAACTCAAGAGGAGAAAGGAGGAGAAAAGGTCAAGATTCGTCTAGTTCTTGCGATTTTGGTTGCGGAGCTCGCCAAGGATTGGATCCTAAGAGGTATGTGAGACTTTCATAGTGTTGGGTTCGTTCACCCACGTGCCACTCATGTTTAGTTCAGCGAAATTCGTTCTAGAAAGTTGAAAGTTTGATAAATCTTGAATTGTGTTCTTGAAATTGACTTTCGTTCTTGAGATTTGATGGGATAGTTGAGTTGAGGAAATCGTGTCAATTTCTGAGTCGTTTATGAATAGATTCTAGTGTACATATATTGAGTATTTGATAAAAAGAATCGAATTTAGGCGAATTGGGGTTAGAAAATGAAGAAGGAAAAAGTCAGGTGAAATTGGCAACCCAGTCCGCGTCGCGGACCTGTCTCCCTTTTTTTTATCGCGGAGAGGTCGCGGACCTCTCTGCCTCAAAATTTATTTTGCGACCAAATATTTAAATGCATCTCTACATCACGGACTGTCTCTAGACAGTGATTTCTTGATCGTTTCTCAGGTTTAACTATCTAAAAATTCTCATAAGCATCATGAGATCTTTTCTTTCACAAATCACAACCTTGAATCCATAAATTCAAATTCAAGAAAAGTTAAGATCCAAGTCTAGAGAGTTCTTAGACTCCTTTCAAAAGTCTTTTGCAAATGATTTAAACTTGTTTTAAGACTTGAGTTTTGAGTTGAGTATAGAGTAAAGAGTGAAGTTCATTTCTTCAAAGGAGTATATGGGGACTATGTATTCCCAAAGAGTAAAAAACATTTAATCAAGAAAGGAAACACCGATTTTCAAAAAAGCCTTTGAGCTAGTTTTCAGTAAAGAGTAAATGTTTTCACATTTAATCAAGAAAGGAAACACCGATTTTCAAAAGACCCTTTGAGCTAAGTATATCAGTAAAGAGTAAATGTTTTCACATTTAATCAAGAAAGGAAACACTGATTTCCAATAAAGTTTTTGGGCTAGTTTTTGAGAAATTATCTCAAATCACAGAAAAAGTTATGTTTTTAAACATATGAGCTAGTACATTTTTGGGAGTAGTATTGAGCACCGATATGGGGGAGAGTTCAGACAACTCACAGCTCCCATAAACCATGTAACCAACTTGGGTAGAAAAGGGTCATACTTCTTGGATGATTCCTTAGTGATTTTTAGCATTGGCTAGTGGATCCACTTAGTAGTTAGGTTCTATACCTTTGGAAAGGTATGGACCGACCCTAGCAGTGTGAAGCAAAACGTTGTATCATCACATAGCCCTTAAGTGATGATTGTCGGTTAAAGAAACTCTCACAGTTATATTTTGTATTATTATATACATAGATACTACTTGTATTTTCACATACAAACAGAGTTTATATTGTATCCTTGCATACAAACTGAGTTACTATTGTATTTCTAAATAAATAGAGTTGTTATCCATGTTTTAAAAAGCTTTTCTTTATATTGCATTTACATTATTGCTTTATATTGAAATGAGTTAAGTTGAGTTAAGTTTAGTTGAGACCAGTTATGTTCCTTTAGTTCCTTTCAAGCTTATGTCTTGTTTTAGTATTCCCCTCGCATGCTCGTACATTCAATGTATTGATGTCAGTTGGCCTGCATCTTTTCATGATGCAGATTCAGGTAATTAGGATTAGCATCCAACGCATCGTTGATCTAGTTGAGCTTCAGATTTGTTGGTGAGCCTTCTTATTTTCGGAGGATCCCCTTTTATTGCTTTATTAGTTTAGTTCATTAGGATGTCGTGGGTCTTGTCCCGATGTCCATCTCAGTTGTTAGAGGCTTTATAAACAGTTAGTTGATGTTAGTTCTTGAGTCTTTCCATTTCAGTTATGTTTGAGACTTGAGTTGCCACTTTGGCCAGTGAATGTTTATATATAATACATTCTCAGTTATCATTGTGCTTTCAGTTTACTTTTAAAGTATAGTTATGTTGAATAAGAATTACGCTAAGAGTTAAGTCAGGCCAAGGGTTCTCTTGGGGCCAGCAATGGTTCTCAGTGCCAGTCCCGCCCAGGGTGTAGGCTCGGAGCTTGACATTATTCTTCGCAATAGCAATTGTGACTTGACAATCATAGTGTATAAACACTGGAGGCAATGCATTCTTTATTAAAGGGATATTCACAAAAAAAATTCTTAGCCATTCAGCCTCAGAACTAGCAAGCTCCAGAGCTACAAACTCTGACTCTATAGTCGATTTAATAATGATCGTTGTTTAGTAGATTTCCGGGATACTGCACAACCACCTAAGATGAACACATATCCACTAATGGATTTTGTCTCATCTAAACAAGAGATCCAAGTTGCATTACAATATCCTTCTAAAGTAGAAGGAAATCCACTATACCTGATACAGTTATTCATGGTTCCTCTCAAATATTTCATCAGTCTATTTAACGCAAATCAATACTCTTTATTGGGATTATGAGTATATCTACACACAACATAGGCAATATCAGACCTAGTAAAATTCCTTAGATTAATAAACTTCTAATAATTTGAGCATATTTCGACTGAGAAACTGGGTCACTATTATTCTTTTTCAATTTAGAGTTAGCATCATAAGGAGCGCTTACATGTGTCACCTCAAACATTCAAATTTTTTGAGAAGTCCTTCCACATAATGTTCTTGTGACAGCATTATACCATCTTCACTTCTTATAACTTTAACTTCCAATATCATATTTACTTCACCCAGATCTTTCATGTCAAAATTAGTAGACAAAAATAATTTGGTACTTTCCACAATATTTTAATTTGTACCAAATATAAGCATGTCATCAACATATAAGCATATTATCACATAATCATTGTCTACCATTTTAGTATAAGCAAATTTATCCACTTCAATAGAAGAAAAATTGTCTTTCATTAAAACTTGATCTAATTTTTCATGCTATTGTTTAGGAGCTTGTTTAAGGTCATAAAGAGATTTAATTAATTTACAAACTTAATTTTTCTGTCCAAGAATAATTTGAACCATATAGATCTCTTCTTCTAAATCACCATTTAAGAAAGTTGTTTTTATATCCATTTGATGAATAAAAATCTTGTGAATTGATTATAAGGCAATTAAAATTCAAATGGAAGAAATTCTAATGACTGGTGCAAATGTATCAAAATAATCAATATTTTATTTTTGAGAAAATCCTTTAGCTTTAACCGGGCTTTATATTTATCTATAGATCCATTAGGATTAATTTTTCTTTTGAAAATTCATTTACAATCAACAGATTTTGCACCAGGAGGTAAATCAGCCAAAATTCATGTAGTGTTTTTTATAATTGAATCAATTTTAATTTTATTGCCTCTTTCTAAAGTTTAGCATCAGAAGAAGATATAGCTTCAAAATAATTGAATGGTTCATTGTCAACAAGAAAAGTTTGAAAAAAAAAATTATTTTCTAGGCCTTTTGCTCCTTCGCAGTTCTTTATTAGAGATATTTTCATTATTTCTTTCATCATGTGCATGAATTTATTTTATCACAAAGTGAAAATATGTTTAAAAATTCAATATTTTTGTCTCAATTATAGTATTGCAATCAATCACATCACTTTTCAAAACAAGAAATTTATATGCAACATTATGTTCAACATATCCAATAAGCATGCAACAACAAATTTAGAATCAATTTTTCTCTTTTTAGGTTCATGCAAAAGAATTTTAGCAAGGCACCCCCACACTTTAAAATATTTTAAGTTAGGCTTATAACCTTTCCACAATTCATAAGGAGTTTTACCAGTTCTTGTATGAGGAATTCTAGTTTGTAAGTGGCATGCAGATAATATAGCTTCACCCTATAAATTATTACAAGCATTAGAACTAATTAACATGGAATTCATCATTTCCTTCAAAGTTCTATTTTTCCTTTCAGCTACTCCATTTGACTCAGGTGAATACAGTAGGGTTACTTTATGAATAATTCCTTCTTTTTCACAAAAGCATGTAAAGATATATATTCTCCACCTCTATCAGATCTTATTTTGTTGATTTTTCTACTAAGTTGATTTTCAATCTCAGTCTTATAAGCAATAAAAGCATCAAACGCATCATCTTTATTTCTAAGAAAATACAACTTAGTAAATCTGAAAAAATCATCAATAAAAATCACATAATATCTTTTACCGCCTCTAGTCATAGTCTATTTCAAATCATTCAAATCAGTGTGGATCAAAGATAATAATTCAATTTCTCTATTTACTGAAAAACATGACTTTTTAGTAATTTTAGTTTCAGCACATATTTCACATTTATCAAAATTATTTAAGTTTAAATCAAGTATTAAACCAAGAGATTGCATATTCTTTATATATGAGACATTAACATGTCGTAATCTAGCATGCCATAAAAAATAGACTCATTCACATAAGAAGAAGAAGAAGATACATTTTCACTGAAATTATCACAAAGATTAAGCACAAATAAATCATAGTTACATAATCCATTGCCCACAAAAATATTAGTTTTAGTCAATAGGACCTCATTATCTTAAAAAAAAAACCTGTATTCCATCCTTTCCTAATAATCCCATAGAAATCAAATTGATTACGATATCAGTAACATGCAATACATCACTCAATGCCAAAGTTTTACCAGATGTGAGTTTAAGAAGATCTTTTCCTTTTTCTAGAACTTAAGTTGTGCTTGAGTCACCAAAATAAATAATTTCTTCTCCTTCTCAACTTGGGTGTTGACACAAAATCATTTTTGTTTATACAAATGTGCCTCGTAGCATTAGAGTCTATCACCTAGTTTTTCACATTGGTCTCAACATTTTTATCTGAAATGACCGCAATAATTATATCATCCGTTTCAACTAAATTTATTTTTAGCAAAGCAAAATTGTCATTTCTTTCCAATATTCTTTTCCATTGAGGAGTTTTTCATGGAGGTTTAATTTTATTATTAGTATTGGACTTGTAACCATATCTATTTACGTACTTGTATTTTTCTTTACCGTAAGCCTCCGACAGAATGACTTGAACAGTAGGAATCAGGATATCATCAGTATCATCAATAGTTTCAGTACACATTATTTCACAATAATATTAATATAACTTATTATTTAGAAAAATAATAATCCTGAAAATTAGATAAATATTACTACGATGATATATAAATAATAGTGTAGAAAATTAATATTTGAGTCGTACTGGACACTGTCCTAAGATACTATTTAAACAATGTGAGATGTTTCCCCAAGATTAAACAAGCTTTCCCCATTTAAATAGAGGATACATGAATCAAAAATATTAATTAGCATCAGCAAGTTAGCAGTTTAGTAATTAATAAAATAACAAAGCTAAAATAACTACTTAACTTTAAAAAGAAAAGCTAAAGAGAGGGGCAGAACGTGAAAACAAGAAAGAGTAATATTAGCATAGTTTTCTAATATCCAATTTATAAAGAGAAAAATCCATTTTTATAGGCCAAAGAAAAGACTATATGTAAGACAAGTGACAAGGACACTTGACTTCATACATGAAATCATTTTTGACAAGTGTTTATTTTTTTCAAGTGCCAAATTAAAACATAAGAGACATGACGGGTTTAGCCAAATTTATCATTTCTCCAATACACCTCAATTATTTTGGCTTTGTAAATACACTTTAAAATAAATTCATTCGAAATAATTATTTACTTACAGACTCAAGTACGTAAATAGAAATGTCTCTGATACAATAGTTAAAGTGTTGTAGAAAATAAATCAAGAATATGATTCCTTATTAGTTTAGGATTTGTCATTTATGATATTTACTTAATTATATTTAATTAGAATTTGTTAGTTAAGGAGGTTTCTAGTCTTAGTTTAATTTGTTTTGTTAGTATTATAAATGGAATTATCTTATTACGTAATTCAATGTGGAGAGATACATTGAATATAGAGAGATACACTCAATGTGTACCGAATACAAAAAGTTATTGAGTAAAACTTCCTACCTCTTTGTAGAATAATAAATCTTTTCTACATAACCATTGTTGAGTCTTTCACTTGTGCATATATTAATACTTTGAGTAATTTTACTTCCTTCAAATTGGTATCAAAGCTTGTGTGAGATCCAACACATATAACAAAATATGAGAAATCTATATTTACCTACTTATCTCGTTGTTTGAGTTTGATGAAAAAATTAATTTTGTGATTTGACATCAATAGATGAAGAATGCATATTAAAATCATTTTTTCTATTATATAGAACCATGTACTCGATCAGAAAGGTCATTGAATCATATTTGTATCAATCAGAATATAACCTAATCAATTAAATATCTACTTTACTCTCTGAATTAATTTTTTTTTTTACTTTTTGAACGATGGTTGAGAGACAAACCAAAAGACAAGTTAAACATCTTTGAACTGACAATGAGTTAGGATTTTACGACTTAGTGTTCAATAACTTAGAGGGCATAGTGAGACATCATACTTATGTTGGAACATCAGAACAATATGGTATTGCAGAACGTATGAACAGAACATGTGATAGAGCACAAAGTATGCTTTCACAGTTATGTGTTAGCAAGGATTTTTGGGCTGAAGTACTCAATACAACTTGTTATTTGATCAATAGATCTCCATCTCCCTTTGAAGTTTGGTACGGTTCGCCCGCTAATTATTCAAAATTTAAAATATTTGATTGTCCTTATGCTCATGTCAGGAATGAAAAACTTGAATCGAGGACAAAGAAGTTCATATTTCTAGGATATGCAATTGGAGTGAAAGGTTACAATTTGTAGTGAACAAAAGAAAATATTTCAGATTAATTATTAACAAGGATGTTACAACAAAATAACAGTATTAGTGACTACACATAGAGTTAGAAGTTGAATCTCCGCTAGCTTATAAGCCCAATAGTTCAGAAGTGGAGGATGTGCAAGACATTAATCAAGACGATAATGATGATGCACCTATACAACAACAATCATATAACATTGCAATAGGTAGGGAAAAAAAAGAATGATAAACCAACCAAAAAGATTTGCAAACGTGGTTGATGAAAATATTTTTGGATATGCAAATTTTATAGAATTTGCTTTATCAGTTGGAGACACCATTGGCATGCATGGGCCTAATAGCTATAAAGAAGCTGTTTCTAGTTCAAAATCATATCGATGGATTGGTGTTATGGGTGAAAAGATTAAGTTTCTTTAAAAGAATCAAACATGGAAGCTTGGTTCATTGTCAAGGGAACAAAAGGTAGTAAAACATCATTTTATCTGAAATGTTGCATCGAAATGAGTTTTTGATATGAAGAAAGTGTCTACACATGATAATCTAGGAGATATGATAACCAAGATAGTCCGAACCAATAAGTTTAAATATTGCCTAGACTTGATTGGTTTGAGTTGTACTCAGTAAGCCCTTCGGAGGGCTAGGGAGCAAGGTAGAAAGACGTCATTTCAATTGATGAATGGAATTCAAGCCAAGGGAAGATTTGTTAATTATGTCTTGAAGTTTTTCCTTGTTTATTTTAAGAAACTATAATTCCTATTAGTTTAGGAGACCCTTTGTCCTAATAGATTTTGAAAAGGAAAATATTGCCCTTGTAGGATTAGGAAAACCTTTTCCTTATAGGTTTGGGGCTACTTGAGATCTATATATAGGGTATGTAGTTGGGGATTCTAAAGCATGATAAGCTTCTTCTTTTCTTCCATAGTAGAAAACTCTATCTGCTTTTGCTGGAAGGAGTAGGCCTAGCCGAACCTCATTAAATATGTGTGTTATTCTTCTCTTCTATTTTTCTTTGTTTGTAATTGTATGCTAGTTAATCCACGATATTTCCGCAATAATATTGTTATGACACATTAGTGGTTGGATGTAGGCATTTTCTTCACACTAATATTAAGAAATTGAATCTAAACATATTCGTAGTCAATCATGACACATTCCTTTTGAGATACACTCATTTTTTCTAACATTATGCTAGTAATGTAGTTATCCAATAAGGATCAATTCATGATCAAGTGTGGCATCAGAAGTGTTGTGCCCCTAGGTTTGGGGGTGACAAATATATAGCGGCATTTTCCCCTCAATTTAAACACACCAATTTAATTAGAGAGAGAAATAAACTAGAACTTAGTTCACAAATAGTGATAACAAAAAAATCTAAGAAGAAACATCCAGAATACTAATATGACATTAATTGTAGTGAGTTGTGTAAAATAAAAAGGATTGTTTCTTTTGAAATCACCGAGACAAATAAGTTCAAGCATCTTAAATCTATCTCAAATTTGATTTAGAACAACTGAGTACTACATTTTAATTGAATAAAAAATATACTTACTAAAGTCAACTTAAATTTATTCAAGCAAATTAAAACACAAAAAGCATATAAAAAAAATACAATCAGTATAATGAATCAGTATGCATCTTCCAACATGCTGCTCTCTTATAATTTAGAAACGCCAATGTTTGAGAGGCATCACAGCAAACTTCATGTTTCCAGTCTTGCAATGGATTCCTTTATGTTCTCCACAAGCAAAATAGTAAGTCTGCATTTTCTTCAACACAAACTCAAATCCTTCCCCTGCACCCTCACTTGGATCCGCTATTCTTTTAGCCTTTCTGAAGTCGCATTTAATAAAGCTCCAATAGTTTGGGAATAAGTAAACACTATGTGGAAATCCAGTAGCATTTGCATTTGGTGGATCATACTTGAACACTGCCACAAACAAAAGCGAATTCAATTAAAATTTAAATCATCACTATATATAGAATGATACTATTGCATGCACTATTTATTTTGTGTTAAGGGGTAATAAAACTTTAGTATTAATATACACATAATAATTTTTGCGACTACACTAGAAGTTTTCCTTGTGAAGAATAATTCACAAGTGCATGCATGCATAAAATAAAATTAAAAAAATGACCAATATATATATATATATATATATATATATATATATGCACAATGTAACTTTTTTTAGTGTAAAAGATTCAGCTGAACCCCTTCAGGTACATGCTCGAATTTATGTAAACGAAATGAAAAAGCACTAGAAGTACAAATTTGAAAGAGAGGGATATACCTAAGGTGTCGTTAACAAAGAAAGGAGTATTGTTTCGAGCCCAATCCATGTAGTTGAAGCCATAATGCCAATTTTCCGAACCTCCAACGATGAATCTATTGGAGGTGTGAGTAGCATTTGGTGGATGAGTATAAGGGAAATTGGTTTTGTTCCATGTTCTAGAGCCCCAATTGAAGTCATAATTGGCTAGACCAATGGCAAACATGGATGAGAACAATAATGCAAGTAAGGGAAATGCTTGTGCATTATAAGCAAAAGCCATTAGTATATATTATCAGCTCAATGAAAATGGCAAGTTTAATTTGCTAATGAAGAAGAGAATTAAGTTGAATTGATGGAAATGATGAGTGAATATATGGACTATATATACAGAAAAAAGTATGGTCATTTACCTTATACTAAAGTTGGTTGGTGAGACAGCAAAATTAGTGCAAAAAACTCCTTTTTGGTTTTTTCTTTATTTCACATGTGAACGGATATACACACACATAAATTTGCCGTATATTGAGCACTTGGAATTCTTAAAGTTGGAACGCAACCTAATTATTGACTCCATTTTTTCTTTTTAATTCTTAATCTGACTTGGAAGTCTTTTCCAACTGCAACTTGGAAGACCTTACAAAAGTCAAATTAACGGTGTGTTCGATATAGTTAGCCGTGTGAATGTTTATCACTTTTTAAAGGTTCCGCATAAGTGTTTAGTCTTTTGTTTTGTAGTAAGTCAGATTAAGAATTTGTTTGGGAACATTAATAATTTTCGAATGCCGATCACGTCAAGGATATAGATTTGGACGTGACATTAACACATAGAATCACTAATTTATTTGATCAAATTTTTAAAATTAGCTTAATTTAAAAAGCGTTTTTAAAAAAAAGTACATTTAATAAAAAGAAATTTGTGTTTGGATGATAAATTTAAAAGACACTTTTGACTAGTAATTAATGTTTGACCTAACTTATTATAAGTATTTTTAAGTGTTTCTTTTTCAAAAGAGTGATTACAGAGAAAAAAAATATTTTTTCAATTTCTGAAAAATAACTCTTGCTACGTACTCCCCCAAAACACTTATTTTCTCTGAAAAATTTGATCAAATACCTCACTTTTTAAAAATGGAGAAGTCATAAGTACCCCTTCAACTATAGGCGAAATCCCAGCTAGGGGTAGGCATGGTGTGGTATATACCGAATTACCATACCAAATCGAAATTTTTGATACCGTAATTTTAGTATTATGGTATTTGGTTGTATATGGTATTATTTTATTTTTTTTGGTATTCAGTACAGTATTTGATATATAGAAATAATATACCGAAATATCGAATACCATACCGAAGATATAGTTACATAAATAATATATATTTTATTAAAATACTAAAAAAATTTCAACCTAGTATTAGTATACACTAAATGTTTAGAAGTTACAACTTTGAGTACTCTATTTTGATTGAAATTAACAAAAGAAGTTGTTTGAATTTCCTTTGAATATATATTTCTACATGTGTAATGTGTTAGTATGACATAATTAGACCCTTTTTTAAATTGTCAAAGTCATAATACTCTATTAAACGAGTATATATTAATCGAAGTTAAACAAACTATGGTTATCGATTTACCATATTGTAAAATACCTAAATTGAACTTTGGAATACCGAACTATGCACAACGAATTAAATTGGTATGATAATGATATAATAGTTTAAAAAAATCGATTACCGAAATTACGCGACCAAAATTTCAAATACCGTACTATACCACACCATGTTCACCCCTAATTACAGCGTCAAATCTTAACTATACATAGGTCCTATAACCTTCTTAACACATCTTAAGACCTCTATAACCACTCGCATGATGGGAGGTGTTTAAATTTACACTCGCATCCGCATCATCTTTATGTCAGTGACATGTTAATAATCTGTCAAATCTAAATTAAAAATAAAAAAATCATGTCATTTAATTCTTTCCCCTTCATTACCATCACTAAAGCTACTATTTTCAGCATTAAAACTTGTAACAATCACCATAAAAAATTTAACCCACCACCATATTTTTCCCTTCACCACCACCACATTCAATGTCTTCTATCAATTTCATTTTTCGACCACGAAACATCAAACATAAACCATACATTTTATCACCACCTTCAAACACCACGAAATATCACTCCAATCCCTCAAAACCTCAAGCTATTCAATTCAATCTAAAGTTTAAAATGTTAGATCTCAATTGAAGTTTGTGATCCAACAAAAATAAATAAATAATAAATCTCTATTGAAGAAATTATTTAACATTGAAACTCTAATTAAAAAATAATTGAAAGTTGGGGTTTTTTTCTGATTGAATTTGAGTTAAAAAAGGCTGATTGAAGTGAAAAGGGAAGAAAAGGAGGCAGCGTATTATAACAATAGAGAACTGAAGGAGCTGAAGCAAGTGGGGGTGGCGTGGATTGTTAGAACGATGGAAAACTGGAGAACTGAAGCGGAGGGCGAAGGCGGGAGCGGGGGCAGGGGCAAGGGGTTGGATGGGGTTGGGACTTGGGGTATGATGTGGATAACTGAGTATAGGGAGTTGTAGTGAGCTGTAGTTAATTATTATTATTATTTTTTTTTTTTAAATGATCTTTAATTTAAATTGTGCTCTTTATTTATTGGTTTGAGAAACACACCTAAACTATTTCCTTGTTTTGATTATTGGGAGTTTGAGTTTTATATTTAAATTATCACTTATTAGTTTGAGAAACACACCTTAGTGGTAGAGGTGAAAAATGATTGGATTGAATCGGATTCGGATGAATTGAATATGAATTGAGCAAAAATGATTTGGATTACGATCCATCCAAATAGAATATAGGTAAATATGAATTTGGTCAAATATGATTTGGGTAAAATGGTTCTAACCCATTTAAAATGGTTCTAATCAATTAAAAAAATTCATCCCCACCGCTCGGGGCTCCCCCCACCTTCCACCAACTTACCCCTATTTTTTTTTCAAAAAAAATAAAATTTACCCCCTCCCCTCGAGCAACCCCAACCCCCGCCCCCACACCTTCCACCAACCTACCCCTAATTTTTTTTTGTTTTCCAAAAACAAATTTATTTATTTTAAAAAAAAAAAAAAAATTTACCCCCAACCCTGGGCACCCCCACTCCATTCCACCAACTGACCCCTATTTTTTTTTTTGTTTTCAAAAACAAAAAAATATGTTTTCAAAAAAAAAAAAAAATTACCCCCTCCCCTGGGCACACCCCACCCCCCAGGGCTCCCCTCTTCCACCAACCTACCCCTAATTTTTTTTTGTTTTCCAAAAACAAAAAAAAAATCTGTTTTTTCAATTAAGTTTGAAAATTAATTGAATTTTTGAAAATTAATATTAATTTTTTTATTTTTTAGCATAATTAAAAATTTTGAGTGGAGTCAAAACTAAGTGATCTATTATATGTCAATATGGATACCCATATTTTACCCATTTTGACTATATTTGTGGAGATTCTTAAAATAGCTTGAAGCCCATATTTACTCAATTAAAGTATGAGTGATCAAAGTCATTAAATATGGGCAAAATGGACTCATTTCATTAATATAAGTTGAAATTGCCACCCCTACTCAGTGGTGTGTGTAATACGTTTTCTCTTTTATTTCCAAAAACCTTGCCACATGACATTCCATATGGATAAAATATCCACCTTGACAAAAATTAAATAAACTATTAATTAGTTAAAAACTAAAGACTAAAGTATTACTATACCAAAAAATAATAATTTAAAGTTTATTTTTTTAAAAAAAAAACTAAAATATCTCACCTCACTCCACCATCTCCTACCCCCTAGACAATTCCCATGTTCTTTTATTTTTTAAAATTCTTTTGTACCTGAAATTATTATTTTTTAAAATAAAATAAAATTCTATCCCATCCTATCTACCCTCCGCTCCTAATTTATTTTTATTTTTTTAGATTTTTTCATTTTGTTTTAGATGTGTATATATATTTTTAGAAAAATATTTTTTTTATTTACTTTCCAATATAACAAAAACAAAAAATTTATTTTTAAAAAATGTCTTGCGGCAAGTAAAAAATTATTTTCTAAAAAATATATATCTAATACAAAACGAGAAAAAAAATTGAAAGCGGAGGGTTATGTGGGGTGATGTAGAATTTTTTAAAAATAAAATAATATTTAAATTATTATTTGAAGGGATGTGGGAGGGGGGGGGGGGTTGGGGGGGAGATGAAGTAAGAATTTTTTTTAAAATTTTAAAAAATTGGGGTGGGGGAAGTACAGTGAGAGGAAGTGATGAAGTATGGTAAGAAAATATTTTACATTTTATTTTATATTTTTTTTGGGATGAAATAGTAATACTTTAATCTTCAACTTCAACTAATACTAATAATTTATTTAATTTTTGTCAAGGTGAAATGTTTTATCCATGTGGAGTGTGATGTGACATTTTTTCATAAATAAAAGAGAGAGTGTATTAAAACAACATGATGAGAGTGTATACATAATAAAAGATAGATGTGTGTTTCTCAAACTAATAAATGATAATTTATGGTGTATTTTGGTATGTTTCTCAAACTAATAAGTGATAATTTAGGGTGTATTTCTCATGTTTGGATGGGTAAAATGTTTTCCAAATCAACTCATTTTCCTCAAATTTAAGGAAAATGACTTCCTTTAAAAAATTAAGGAAAACATTTTCCAAAACTTTCCTCCAACTTCAAATTATAATTCTTTTTTGTTGAAAAAATAAATTTAAAGTTTATTTTAAAAAAAATATTTTCAATTTTTTATGTTTTACCCCACCCTACCCCCGAAGCCCCCTAAGCCCCCCCCCCACCCCCCAATTTTTTTTAAAATAAATTATAGTTTGTTTTTAAAAAATTATTTCAATTTTTTATTTTTTGACCCCGCCCCACCCCACCCCACCCCTACCCTCGACCCCCCATAAGTCCCATACCAGGCTCCATTCCCACCAAAAAATAATAATTTAAGTTTGTTTTTACAAAATATTTTCAACTTCAATATTTTATTTGTTTACCCTACCCTCACCCCTACGCCCCACCCCAAAAAAATAAGTTTAAAGTTTAAAGTTTGTTTTTAAAAAATATTTTCAATTTTCAATTTTTGTTTTTCACCCCACCCCCACTCCCCCTCCCCCCCCCCCCCCAAAAAAAAAAAATAATCTAAAGTTTGCTTTTAAAATATATTGGGAAAATGCATAAGTACCCCCCAGCCTATGCCCGAAATCCCAGAGACACACCTAACCTTTACTAAGGTCCTATTACCCCCCCCCCCCCCCCCCCGAACTTAATTTATCTATAATATTCTACCCCTTTTCGGCCTACGTGGCACTATCCTTGAAAAAATGTCAACATGCGTTGGGCCCACAAGACAATGCCACGTAGGCCAAAAAGGGGTAGATATTACATATAAAATAAGTTCGGGGGGGGGGGGGGGGGGTAATAGGACCTTAGTAAATGTTAGGTGCGTCTCTAGGATTTTGGGTATAGGTTGGGGGGGTACTTATGCATTTTTCCCAAATATATTTCCAGTTTCAAATTTTTATTCTTTCACCCCACACCATGCCTACCCACGACCCTCACCCCACCCCCCATTGGCCCCTACCATCCCTCCTCCCCTCTCCAAAAAAATATTTAAATTTGTTTTTTTTTAAATATTTTCAATTTCAATTTCAATAATTATTTAATACTCTCTAGTAAAAATAAAAGATATTTTCTCAAAAATATTTTTCATTCATAAATTAAACACTAAAAAATATTTTTTGGGAAAATATTTTTTACTCACCAACCAAACATGAGTCAAAAATCTACTTGTTTTCGTGGAAAACATTTTCTAGGAAAAACATTTTCCTTGAAAAACATTTTCCTTCATACCAAACACACCCTTAGATATGAAACTCACACTATCAATAGTTTAGGTATGAAACTTTTAAAAAATGAAATAATTTAGGTATGTTTTTGACCCTTATCTCTATATATAAAAAAAAAATCTCATAAGTAAATTTCAAGTCAAGTGTTCGAATGAAAAATTTAAAGGAAAAGGAAAAAATCTCTCAATAGTATACAAATTGATGAATACTACCAAAAAGAGTTCTCCAAAAATTTAAAGTATATATGTGGTAAAAAAAAATTAACTATGTTTCTAAAAATGATAAAATTTGACTCCATTTCACAAAGGAAAAAAAGAAAGTTAATTAAAAAGATATCAACTTAAGTTTTAGGGAAAATGCATAAGTACCCCCAACCTATGCCCGAAATCTCAGAGACACACTTATACTATACTATGGTCCTATTACCCCCCCCCCCCTCCCCCGAACTTATTTTATAAATAATTTTCTACCCCTTTTCGACCTACGTGGCACTATCTTCTGGGCCCAGCGCGTGTTGACAATTTTTTCAAGGATAGTGCCACGTAGGCCAAAAAGGGGTAGAAAATTATTTATAAAATAAGTTCGGGGGGGGGGGGGGTAATAAGACCTTAGTATAGTATAAGTGTGTCTCTGGGATTTCGGGGATAGGTTGGGGGGGGGAGGGGGTACTTATGCATTTTCCCTAAGTTTTATTGTTAATTAATTACTCCCTCTGTCTCATTTTATATGAGGTAGTTTGACTCGGCACAGAGTTTAAAAAAGAAAGGAAGACTTTTAAAACTTGTAATCTAAAATGAATGATAGAAATTTGTGTGGTTATAAATCATTTCATTAAGGGTAAAATTGACATTTTAAAGTTAAATTGTTACTTAATATTAAAATGTGTCATTCTTTTTGGGACTGACTATAAAGAAAATTAAGTCATATAAATTGGGACAGAGGGATAGTAATAAATTATAAAAACGTCCAATTAAAAACAAACATATGTTCATACTAATCAAATTTAACTTCTTTTTCGTCTCTCACATGCCTCCAAGAGAGTAAACACATTCTTTATGCCGCCTCTATATCGAAGGATGTGTTTATTACACTTTAAAATAATTGGGGGAGGGGTGCAGTAGGTCCCATGTATAGTTAAGGTATGTTATTGAGATTTCGCTATAGTTGAGAGATACTTATGCCTTTATCTCTTTTTAAAAATAAATACAGAAAAGTAAAAAAGAAAGAAGCAATTTTGACCTTGCAAAAGCTTGGCCAAACAAACTATTAATCTTCAAATGCAAACCATAATTATGAGTTCAAAAAACCCAACAAAATAATTGAATCGCTCTTCCTTGCTCTCTCAATGGTCATATGTGAGTTTTGACATTAAGCAAGTTGTACAACAAAAATTGGCAAAGGTTATCGCGAATTACGTTAATACCTTTATGTTAATACCTTCTCTGAAATTTAGGTTAGATATCTCGGAGCTTTTTTCTCAATCTATATAAAGAGCTAGAGCTCTCGTTACCCATCAAATCGAAGATATACGAGTTCCAACACACTAAATTATTCGACCCTAGCTAGTGGTGCCCTCGACTGCCCACACATTATTTAATTTAGTTACTGTTCTACATATAATTAGGAAAAATGGTCTGAAAAATATTTCAACTTTGGTCGAAATTGTTGTTACGATACCAAACTTTGGAAAGGACCTTTTATCCCCCCTCCCTCTCCCCCTATACTATTTAATAGTGTATTTTAAAGGTATATATATGTCTACGTGGACATAATAAATATTGCATCATTTTAAATAGTAATGTGTCCACGTGGACACATATATACCTTTAAAATATATTATTAAATAGTGCAGGAGGTAAAAGGTCCTCCATAAAGTTTGATATCGTAACAACAATTTCGGCCAAAATTGAAGTATTTTTCAGACCCCTTTCCCATGTAATTATGTCCTTGTTCTTATTTGAAGAAATTTTTTGTTGAGTTTCCAACAGGTAGGCAAGGCAGGTATATAGCTTAAATTTTCATCATAGGTAACTCACAAGTACGATATGTGTAGAAGTAGACCTTTGCACCAAGACAAATAAGTTCCACCATTATATTAAATCTATCTCAAATTTAATTAAAAACTCTTGAATACTACTTTTAGTTGAATGAAAAATATGCTAATTAAAGTCATCTTAAGTTTATTCAAGCAAAACACAACACAAATTCCAAGGCACGACACAACATGCTGCCCTTTTGATAATTCAAAAACGCCTATGTTTGAGAGGCATCACAGCAAACTTCATGTTTCCAGTCTTGCAATGGATGCCTTTGTGTTCTCCACAACCAAAATAGTAAGTCTGCATTTTCTTCAACACAAATTCAAATCCTTCCCCTGCACCCTCACTTGGATCCGCTATTCTTTTAGCCTTTCTAAAGTCGCACTTAATAAAGCTCCAATAGTTTGAGAATAAGTAAACACTATGTGGAAATCCGGTACCATTTGCATTTGGTGGATCATACTTGAACACTACATGCCACAAATAAAAGCAAATTCAGAACCTAAAGTTAGTATGTGTGCATATATACAACAATGCATGCATAAAGTAAAGTTCAAAAAATGACCTATACATGCATACTATATACTCCCTCTGTCCCAATTTATGTGACACATTTCGGATTTCGAGATTCAAACAAGTCTATTTTTGACCGTAATTTTTTCCTATATCTTTTAAATATTTTGAATTATCAATTATTGAGACTTATAGTACTTTTTATGTAGTTTACAAATATATAAATTTCATTTTTAAAAAATTGAAGATTTCATGAGCAAATTCTCGGTCAAACTTAAACTGTTTGACTCTCGAAAAGCGAAATGTGTCACATAAATTGGGACAGAGGGAGTAATATTTTATTTAACGTAAGAGATTCAATTGAAGCCCTTCAACTCCACCTTTGAATTTATTATGTAAAAGAAACGATAAAGTATATAGGAGAGAGATATATATACCTAAGGTGTCATTAACAAAGAAAGGAGTGTTATTTCGAGCCCAATCCATGTAGTTGAAGCCATAATGCCAATTTTCCGAACCTCCAACGATGAATCTATTGGAGGTGTGAGTAGCATTTGGTGGATGAGTATAAGGGAAATTGGTTTTGTTCCATGTTCTAGAGCCCCAATTGAAGTCATAATTGGCTAGACCAATGGCAAACATGGATGAGAACAATAATGCAAGTAAGGGAAATGCTTGTGCATTATAAGCAAAAGCCATTAGTATATATTATCAGCTCAATGAAAATGGCAAGTTTAATTTGCTAATGAAGAAGAGAATTAAGTTGAATTGATGGAAATGATGAGTGAATATATGGACTATATATACAGAAAAAAGTATGGTCATTTTCCTTAAACTAAAGTTGGTTGTCTATTAAAAACATTATATTATAGACTCCGGTCTTATTTTACATGTGAACGGATGTACACATTTGCCGTATATATATTGAGCATTTGGAATTCTTAAAGTTGGAAAGCGACCTAATTATCGTCTCGTTTTTTTACTTTTTACAAAAGTCAGATTAGAATGAAATATTTTTCAATATTTTCACGTTTGATTGATCAAAATTTTTGTAAAATATGTTCTCTTTTTTAGGGGTGTACATGGCCGGATTGGTTCGGGTTTTTCGAATATCAAATCAAATCGTTTGTGTAAAAATTTTAAATTTATAAACCAAACCAAACTAATAAAATTTAGATATTTTCGGGTTTTTCAACCTCGGGTTGGTTTGGGTTTTTCAAATACCAAACCAAACCATTGTGTCAAATTTTTAAATTTATAAATCAAACCAAACTAATAAACCTCGGATTTTTTCAGATATTTGGATTTTTTCGGTAAAGTTTGCATATAAACATATAATTAACTTGTGCTCCAAACATTTCTTTAGTCCAACCAAAATACAATTATCTAAGGTGTTTCTTAAAAAAATAACACAAAATATGAGATGAGTACTGATGATACAAAAATATTCAATAAAAAATAATAATGAAATCATCATATTAAATAAACTTTACTTTATGCTAAAATAAGTTTAATAAGTATTAGTTACATTACTAAATATTAAAGGAAAATTAAAATTAGATTATGTATTTTAATTGTCTAAACCAATGTAAAACTAAAGAACAAATATTCAATATTATTGTCATTCTTAGTGTTGAATTGATTTTCTTTTTGCAGTAGTATTAATTTGATTTTGATTTAAGTTTTATTATAATTAGCAACATCTATGAACTATAATCTTTATTGGACCATTCTGAATTCTAAGTTTTAAACTTGAAATAATATATTAAAAGATAAAAACTATGAAATAGTATAAGAAATGTTTTAAAATTATATCAAAGTAAATATTTTTATGTATAAAATAAAATTTAAAATTACATATATAATGTCAGGTTGGTTTTTTTTAGTTAAAACCAAACCAACCCAAATATAGTCGGGTTTTTTTTTTCAATACCAAATCAAGTCAAACCAAATCACTAGTCGGATTTTTTTTTCGATTTGACTCAATTTGCGGTTTGGTTCGATTTTCGGTTCAATTTTGTACATCCCTACTCTTTCTTTCTTAAATGAGGAAAACGTTTTCCCTACAATTCTACAAGTGTCATATATTGATAATCCATCAATCTGCCAGATTCGGAGATCGTTCGTCCTGTTATTTTATTGTTCCATCAACAAAACCAAGTTTCTTCCTTTCCCCATAAGATCGTCCTCATAGACCTAGACCAGTAGTAATAGTTCTCAACCTTCAATTTGACTTGTATTATCACAATTTTAGGGTTATCATTCGATGTGATGTGATGTTATGAAGAGATCGATCTTACTATATTTCTATATTTACCATAATAAAAAATTATCATATATATATTTGTCAACTTTAATTTTAAAATTTTGAAGTGATAGTTATTTTTGGAACAATTTTTTAGAGCTAAAAGGACAATTAAAATAAGGTAACTGTCATGAAAAATATGTTATTGAAATAAACGATCTATTCGAACATTTAGGGGTCATTTGGTAGAGTGTAGTAGCAAAATTAATGCATGCATTAGCTAGCTCTATGTATTAGTAGTATCTTGTTTGGTGCACTATTTTGTATAACTAAACACTCTATTGTATATTAGAAAGTGTGTTACTAGGTATTAGTAATGCAAAGGGATTTAATGTATGCATTAGCATTAATTTTAAAGACACAATTACCCCTCAAAATCCCTTTTACATCTTTTTCACAATAATTATGAAGAATATTTTTGTACAATATATGTTATTTTTAAGAGTAACTTTCACATATAACAAACACAAAAATCATATTTGTATGTTATAGCTATAGTTTGCATAATTGTGCTCCATAACAAACATAAATATGTATATTTCGCTATACATATACAGAAGAAAGCAGTTGTATATAATCTATTTCTGTTTCGGTATACATATACAAAAGATCAATTATATAATATGTGTTTGTATAAAGCGAGAAAGAGAGAAAGACAAAAGAGAACTGGACAGGGGAATATTTGTATTGTATAATTATAAGTGCATAGGACGAAGATATATGTATTTGCGTGTGTATATACAATTTTCTCTCGCTTTATACAAACAGAAACGCAATTTATACATTTATGTTTGTATAAGCGAGAGAGGCGAGGGAGAGACTGGGAGCGAGATCTAGGAGAGTGGTGAGCGAGATCTGGGAGAGGGGAGAAAGGGGAACGAAAAAATATGTATATATACAATTTTCTCTCGCTTTATACAAACACAAACGCATTTTATACATTTGCGTTTGTATAAAAAGTGAGAGAGGCGCAGAAGAGAACGAGAGTGGTGAGCGAGATTCACCAGGAGAGAGGCGAAATAGCAACAGTTTGCTATGGAGTACAATTAAATCAAACTATGTTTATATAATTTAATTTGAATTAATAGTTTGCTATTATATACAATTTTTTCTATTTTTAATACACCAAACCAAATAATGCATAAGAAATAATATATGTATAACTAATACAAACATTATTAATACACTTTATTTACATTATTTATATACACTCTACCAAACTATTTTTTAATAGATGTCATTATTACATCAATCCACCATAAGATGAAATAGTCATAATACATCCATTTTCTCAGCTTCTCGTAATTTTTGATCCGTTCCAACGTCCAACTTCAAAACCAATGTATTCCGTTATTATCGCACAAAATGATGGATTTAACCCCTTTTTGACGAACACACCAATAACCATAAAAAAAGAAGTTACATTAATTTGACTTTTCAAAAGTCTTGCAAATTGCAACTTATAATGCATACTTGCATAATTCTTACTCTCGGTCACATTTTATTTTATGTGATATAGTTTGACTCGACACGAAATTTAAGATTGAAAGGAAGATTTTTAAAATTTGTGGTCCAAAATAAATGATAGAAATTTGTATGACTTATAAATTATTTCATTAAGAGTAAAACAAACATTTTATAGTTAAATTATTACTTAATATAGAAATGTGTCGTTCTTTTTGGGACTGACTAAAAAGGAACAACAGTCACATAAATTGAGACAGAGGGAGTATAAGTCAAATTATTAGTAAGTCAAAGATTAATTACAGGGTCAGCGTATAAATTCTTAGAAAAGTTTAAGCACTAATCTGCCGTAAACTGACTACTGAGCATTACATTTTAGAATTGGATTGGAAGTCTGCAACACCACAACTTTTCCAGAAGATTTAATTTAAATAGCTCACTATAATTAATGTATATTTTATGTATATTAAATAAAAAAGTAAACAATGAATTCGATCAAATTCTCTCTCTCTATATATATACGCGTTTAAAATATCAAAAACAGTTTACTGCTCTAAAAGCTCAAAACAAGTTTCCTAGATGGTGTTTGCAACAAGTTTGAAAGTAATAGAAAATGTATTGCAATCACAAATAAAATATGAAGAAATATAGTTTATGGGAAAAGGGGCAAGAAATATCTTTAACCTATTAGAAATGACTCAAAAATACCCTCCTACCCTTTGTTTTTGGTTCAAAGATACCCCTCCTTCCATCTTTTAATCTATAAGTACTCTTAACCCCAATTTAATTAAATTGAATTATTTAGTAATTAGTTAATTTTTTTTATTTGTTGTAAAAAATACTTTTTATTTATTCAAATTCTTAATATTAGTTCATTTCAAAATATTTAAGTGTATAAAATAAAATAATAAATTTATTGTGTAAAAATAAAAATAAAAATCTCAAAATTCTTATTCTTATTATTAGAGTATCACAAAATAAAATTCTTAAAATTATTATTCTTCATTTTTACACAATAATTTCTTTATTTTATATTCTGTTTTATTCACTATTATTCTATATTTTAATTTATGAAATGATTTTAAATTTATTTTGATTGATTTTTTAAATTATATGTTAAAATTTAATATTATTTAATATTTTTTTGATTTACTTTTAAATAAATAACATATAATAACAAGTTTGGCCAAGTTGCAGATCACCCAATGACGATTCCCATTACATTATAAAGTATTTATTAAGAAGTAATATATTATTATAACATGATAATTTGAATATAATTTAAAAAATCAATCCAAATAAATTTAGAGATCATTTCATAAATGAAAATATAAATAATATTGTATAAAACATAACGTAAAATAAAATAAAATAATTATTCTGTAAAAATGAAGAATAAGAATTTCAAGAATTTTGTAGTGTTATTTTAATAATGAAGAATAATAATTTGAGATTTTTATTTTTATTTTTAAACAAAAAATTATTTATTTTCTTCTATAGACTTAATTATTTTGGAATGAAATAATATTAAGAATTTAAATAAATAAATAAGTATTTTTAACAACAAATAAAATAATTAACTAATTAGTAAATAATTCAATATAATTAAATCGAGGTTAAGAGTATTGGTAGACCAAAAGATTGAAGGAGGGGTATCTTTGAATTAAAAACAAAGGTTTATGGTATTTTTAGACCAAAAGGTAGGGAGGGGGGGAGGGTTATTTTTGAGCCATTTCCAATAGGTTCTTCTAATGACCCGCTAGGTCGTTTTGAGAACTAGGACTATTTTGACTTTTTCCGAAACTTTTGAATGGAAAATTTTAAATTATTTAGTAACTACGAGTAATTAGTTGACGAATATTTAGCAAATAATTAATACAGTTAATAGTTAGTGGGCCAAGTCCATAACCACTTCATTTAATACCCTTTACCCTTGACCCATGTAATTAAAATATGTTAGTGGAGTCAGTTTAGAGAAAAAAAAGGAGAACAAAAGAGAAGAGAACTGTCAAGACGGAAACAAAGAAACCTACGAATTTAGTTGAGGATCGCTTCAGGTAACTCCTTTTGATCTTTTTTTCTTCTTCTTTCAACAATGGGATATTTAATTTGTTAGGTGAGAATGAATACATTAGCGAATTATTAATTGCTTGCTATTTGTAGTTTAGCGTTAAGACTCAAATTAGTGGAGAATGTTGAATTGATGGTTAGTTAATGAGTGATAATTATTAGCTAATGATTAGATAATGATTGGAAGGTTATTAAATGGAAAATCAAGATACGTTGGGGGTTGGGTTCAATTGTTGGTTTCATAATTAAGGTGCAGGTTATAGTTGAGTGAGAATTTTGAATTTCTTGCCACTGTTTTTGGATTTTTATACTAGCTTTAGACTATAATTGTAACTCCTTGTTTGGTAGGATAAAGCAAATCATAATATGAATATTTTTATGAAATTAATATTTAATTAGAGTGGGTGAGTGCTAAAATTTGTGGGCAGTAGGATGTGCTAATGTTGGCTAATGATATTGATTATGTGACTTAGGGTTAAAAAGAAAAGGAAATAAAAAGGGTGTCAAGGTTTGGATGTGTCCTCTTGTTGTTGCCACTGGAACGTAAGTTTTCCTTGGGATAAGATGACGATTACTTAGGAATTTTTCAATTTGGTGGAACCGGTTGTGTCGACCTTTTCTTTTTTCTTATTATCCTGCTAGATTTATGAAATTGTTTGTCAAAATGAGACTTAATCCTAGGCTTAATCTAGGAGCTTGGTTAGAGATATGAGTGAGTTTTGGGTCTAGGATAGGCATATAATAATTTGGGTGTCTATGAACTCGCGTGCTTACAAATAATGCATGATTGGTAGATTGGGAATGTTCTGAAGCTTTGCGAAAAGGGAAGGAAAAATCTTGAGGATTTGTGGTACGTGTTCGGCATTCAAGGTATGTTAAGACTTTTAGACTTCGTTGGACGACGTTTTCCTAACTTAAAGATTTTAAAAAATGGAATAGACAATGGGTAAGGGTGAAAGATGAGAGTCTCGTACCAATGATGTGACGGGCATTGGTATGAGTACCCGTGTTATAAAGGGAAAGTCTATTAATATAGAATGCGGATTTTAATCCGAGAATGCCAAAGCATATGGGCATTAGCTGATATATTATTGACTGATTATTTGTGTGATTGTGTTCTTATTTGAACCCGTATACTTGTGATGGTTGAAGTGGTTATGTAGTATGTTGATACTTGATTGATTGAGATGCATTATCATCCCCTTTATTTGAGATTATATTGTGCACATGCATTGACATGAGATTGAGTATAAGTTGGGCACGTGGAGATCGTCCGTGCTGGGGATGGTGAGATGCTAAGATTTTATTTTGGGCACGTGGAGACCGTCCGTGTGGAAATTATTTGATTTTATGATAGTGCGTTGAGATTGTCCGCACAGACACGTGGAGATCGTCCGTGTCGGTATATGGACCTCTCGAGTCCCCCATGGGTCATGAACTCTCGATGTTTTTCCGAGGAATATCATGTATATACGGTTGAGAGAGTACTTGGTATTCTGAGGCATATCATTCCATGGTGTCATATTGCATTGCATCTCATGTCATCCTTCATTCTTGATGATTATGTGTTTTATTGATGGTTGGAAAGTACTTGTTATTTGATTACCTATATTTGATGAAACTTGACTCGTAATTATAATATAGACTTGTATAAATAAATAACATATTTTCCTTATATGAACTCCCGTCACTACTTCTTCGTTGTCGGTCTATGAGATATACTAGGTACAAGTGGTTTCGTACTCATACTACATTTGTTGCACTCTTTTGTGGTGCAGATTCGATTTCGAGTACGAGCACATCTCGTGGAGTTGTTTGAGTCCGAGTTTGGAGTAATTTGGAGTTGTGGTGAGCTGCTTGGCTGTTCCGTGGCCCACAACTTCCTCTACCTTTTATTTATTCTGTTATTTAGTATTCAGACAGAATATCCCTTATGTTTGGATTTGTCCTTTAGTTTCTGACTTGCATCATATTTAGAGGCTCTTGTACTTATGACACCAATTCTTGGGGTGGTATTTTAGCTTTCCGCATTTCATATTTGTAAAGAACTCAATGTTGGAGATTTTTACTTAGTGTTTACCTTTTACCTCTTAGTTAGCTAATTAGAATTGGTAAATATGTTTGATTGGCTTACCTATTCGTTGGGAACATAGGTGCCATCACGACTTGTGAATTTGGGTCGTGACAGTTCTTGACCCTTTCCCCTTGTTTTATTGATTAACATTATAGGTACAAATTTGTTCCTCCCTTGATTTTTCTCTCTCTTAAGATTTCACCATGATTCGAGGGCCCTTAGTGACTTATTTTTCGAATTAGGATGATATGGAGTTAATATCTTTATGAATGTTCCATGAATGTGTGGAATATTCGAGATGTCTCTTCAAAGGGAATATAATACCCTTTATATAGGCATAAACTAGGGTTTAGGGTTGATAGTAGCATTCAAGAACCCTAATTGAAATTGAACTCGTCTTGTATAGTCCAATTATAATTGAACACGTCTTGTAAAATTCCATAAAATTTCAATGTCTACAAATGCCCTCTGCTTCAAGGCATGTCGGACCCTAATTGGAATTGAACATGTCTTGTAGAGTCCAATTAGAATTGAACACATCAATTGTAGAATCCCATAAAATTTCAATGTTTACCGTATCAAGCAGATAAGTTAGGCTGAATTTGAATGGATCAAAATAAGCTAAATTAACTAGAGAAATTTTCATAAAACACGTTACTATTATTGTTGATTACTCAATGAAATGATAGTTTCAACAATTATATAAGTTGTTTGAGATTACTTCTGAATACATGTATCTAACGCGTCATGCCACTATATCTGAGATATATTATCTCTCTCCCACACCTCTCTTCCTCTCTCCTTCTCTGTGTCTGTGTTTTACAATGTATGTGCTTCACAATTTAATGTTTTTGTGTATCCAATATCAAATTCTACAAGTGTATTCGATAAAATATGAAAGCATGTATGTAACTATATATGTGTAAGCTTGTGTCATTTACTACGATTGTACCTTTGTATATAATATCAATTTTGAAAGAATGTATATAACTATATATGTATAGACTTGTATCAATTTTATCCAGTGTATCCAATATCAAATTTATTCAGTGTATCCAATATCAAATTCATCTAGTGCATGTTTATGATATCAATTTCATCTTATGTATACAATATCAAATATTTAGTGTATTTAATACTGTATTAGATTCACTATCTATGTATTGATATATCTGTGTGTCCAATATATATATGCCTAAAACATACTTAGAAGAAGAGGATAGAGATGCGCTGATACACATATGTATCTCCTCAAATATCCAATGTATTTTTCAAAAGATCGATGAGAGAGGAGAGGGGAGAGTAAGGAGAGTAACGAGCGAGAGAGAGTGGAGAGAAGGAAGAGAGTAGCGAATTTTAGGAGGATACAAACTATGAATAGGTTTTGTAATTTGTAAAATTATAGCTAAGTTGACTAAATATACTAGATATGTTTGCTAAGTTATGTAGTTTTTCTAGTTAATTAAATGGACAAGTTATTGACTGAGTTACTTAGGTGTAAATGAGTTCGGCTCAAATGTGGGTCATTTATTTTTTTTGTTCTTTTAGAAATTTTTAGTACCTAATAAAATTGGTTTTTATTTATTATGACTATATATTAATATTAATAAAAAAGTCTTTTAAAATAAATTTTGATTAGAATTCTTTTGGATCAATTTGAGTTATATATCAACACAATTTTTAATGAACTAAAATGATTTGGGCTAATAAATCAACGAGTTATTATGAATTAAGTGGATCAAATTTTCATGAGCTGGTTTTATGAACTCTCATGGAGTTTGAAACTCGGTTAATTTAGCAAGTAAGCATATTGAAATTGTAAAATAGTACTAAACGAAAAAGTACAACATATGTGGAATGGAAAAATCTTTTTTGCTAGAAAATTTGGTCAGAATTTGGTTAGAATGGTATTTTATCGATGTTATTTTATTTTTTGAATATTTTTACCCTTTTAACTTTAATACCTTTTAATTAAAAAATGGAAAAAAGATCAGTTTATTTTAAAATAAAATAGATATTATACACTTGTAAAAATTTTTGGACAAATTCTGGCCAATTTTTTTGGCAATTTAGCATTACTATGTGGAATAGTATTTGCTTTTCATTGGTGGACTTGGAACTTGGGAATATTTAAAGAAAACATTGGGGAAAAGCCAAGAGCAACTTTCCCATCTCACCAACCAATTTCATGAAAATGACCAACTTATATTGGCCAAAATTAGTCTACATTTTGACCACCTATGAATTTGCTATATATACTCCATATCCTTTGGGTTACTCAACATCATCCTTAGCAACTCAGCTTCTTTTCTTCACCAGCAAACTTATCAAAATGGCTTTTGCTAATGGACAAGTATTTCTCTTACTTGCAGTATTGTTCTCATCCATGTTTGCCATTGGATTAGCCAACTATGACTTCAATTGGGGTCCTACAACATGGAACAAAACCAATTGCCCTTATTCTCATCCCCCAAATGCTACTCAGACCTCCAATAGATTCATCGTTGGAGGTTCGGAAAATTGGCATTATGGCTTCAACTACATGGATTGGGCTCGAAACAATGGTCCGTTCTTTGTTAATGACACCTTAGGTATATCTCTCGTTTTTAAGTTTCTACTTTTAGTGCATTTGTGCTTTATCATGTCATTTACATAAATTTGACAATGTAGCTAAAGGGGTTCAATTGAATTTATTAAGTTAAATAAAATATATGTAGTGTGCATTTTCTTAACATTACTTAATGCATCAAATATTGTTATATTTCGATTTTCTCATGAGGGGAATTTCTAGTGTTGTGGCAAAAAATTCGTCCCACTAGATTTTTTTTTTAAAGTGTTATTTAATTATGAGTATATTTATACGAAGTTCTATTCCTTAAAACAAAATAAATAGTGGATGCAATAGTATCATTCTCTCTCCCCCTCTCTCTATATATAAATAGTGGCTATACCCCTCTCTCTCTATATATATATTGACTTAAGTTCTGATCATTTCACTTTTATATATTTGTGGCATGCAGTGTTCAAGTATGATCCACCAAATGTAAATGGTACTGGATTTCCACACAGTGTTTATTTATTCTCAAATTATCGGAGCTTCATTAAGTGCGACTTGAGGAGAGCTAAAAGGATAGCAGATCCAAGTCAAGGTACAGGGGAAGGATTTGAGTTTGTGTTAAAGAAAATGCAGACTTACTATTTTGGTTGTGGAGAACACAAAGGAATTCATTGCAAGACAGGGAACATGAAGTTTGCTGTGATGCCTCTCAAACATTGGCATTTCTAAATTAAACAGGAGCAGCATGTTGTGTCTATGCCTTAGAATTTGGAAGATGCATATTGATTAATTACACTTTTTATTTTTATGATTTTTGTGTTTTACTTGAATAAATTTAAGCTAAACATGAGTTGATTTTAATTAGTGTATATTTCTTATTTCAATAAAAATATAGTACTTGGGAGTTTTGGAATACTAGATATTTTTTTATTAATGCTTCGGATTATTTTATGAATCTTCAAGTTTATTTAATTTGTACCTCCAAAGATTTAAGCAAGCAAATCATATCCATAGAGTTTCTCATAGTCAATATCTAGCCTTTTCTCGTAGCCTTTAACCACTAGTCTTGCCTTGTATCTCTTCACATCTCCATAAATACTCTGTTCATTCAAACTGTTTTATGACTCTTAGAAAGTATTGTTAATTATTTTCAAGCGTAGTTCTTCTCTATTATCGTAATATCCTTCTCTATGGATTATCCCCACCTTATTTTTGTAACGATTTCCTCAAAGTTCATCCTCCTTTGGTGATTCACAGTTTTGCCGCCTTTCATCTGAACTTTTTTGATGAAAAAAAGTCAATGCAACATTGGTAGGAGTAGGAGGTGGAGTTGCATCCTGCACAAGTGTCATGAACTCATGATTTCCTGTTCCTCTTTATCTCCAAAGCATGAAAAAAAATTATATGGTGTTTCATTCTAAGCCTCCCAATTTGATGTTGCTTCTTTACCAAATTCAACATCATGACTCACCATCACTTTGTTGTTGCTTGGGTTGTAAAATATGCTGCCTATTAAACTCATGTCACAATCAACAACTACATGCTTGATACTTCGATCATCAAGCTAAGTTCTCTCTTGTCGTGGCATATGCGTATATAAGTTATGCATTCAAAGATTCTCAAGTGCTTGACAGTTGACTTTCTTCCTTTCAAAAGGCCTACAATTCTTTGCACATATTTTTAATTGCTTGTTTTTTTCTATCATCGTATTGCATGGTGGCATGACTCATGATATTTATATTAATGAATAAAATTACAAAGCTAAGGGAGCTTAAACTCGACCTACTATTCTAGATTTCAACCAATAACTTCTTCAAAAAATTGAGGTTTAGGTAAAAATTTTTACAAGTTTTGCACAAATATACAAGTCCAGCATGATAGGAAAAAATAGCTATAACATTTCAATTGGATCAATTCTATACAAAAAATAATCTTTCTCTGCTTATGCCTTATGGACTCCATTTATATGAGATCAAGTTGTAAGAATACGCACAATGAAAGCATTCACCAAGATCACGAATTACATAATAACTATATTTCTTTTCAGTAAATGATACATTCCTCTTCCCTCAACATGCCCTTTTATACCCACAGAAATTGGCATACCAACTTCAGCCGTTAGGGCAATTTAAGAGCAACAATTAAGAGATAATCAAGAGGCATAAAGAACCAATAAAACCAAAAACATTTTCCTTAGTAATCAACAAAACGTTTTGGTCTTAATGTTCAAGAATTTGAAATTCAAATGCTTTTATGGCAGAAGACTAGTAAATATATTACTTATTCTATACTGCTCTTTTTATCTTTTCCCAAATTCGGTTAATTATCCGGGCATAGTAAGGATCGCAGACTCATTAAATGAGGCGTCTAATTATGATATTGATTCGAAAATGAATGAATTATCATATCACAATAAATTACAAATTATTCCACTAAGAATCTGTATTTGCACTCCTCGATTTAGTTTCAGAATCTACCATCACATCTGATTTAATTCCCCATATTAGAATAACCGACACCAATAAATTAAATCAAACATTTGAAAATTTTAATCTATCGATTAATTTAATCCTTTATTTTTATGATTATATTATTTCATGTGACGGATAAATAATCCACCTGCAGGGTTTTCATTTGACAACTTATAAGCAATCATAAAGAGGTGTCTTCTTTCTCATGACCGACATATAGTTCTATCAACTAATTATTATTTCACGAATGTAATTTGTCATTTTTCAATCCATTAGGAATATTTTGACTCATCATAGAGTCTCACCTTTTAATAGATTAAAATGATAAAATAAACTACACAAATCATAATAATTATAGCAAGATTAAGAGTATAAGTACATGTAACGTGTCACGCCCCAAGCCTACACCGTGGACCCGATTAGAACTCGTGAACCATTTGTTGTGCCGTAATTTAACTATTTCTAGAAAAATCACTTTTTGAAATGTTCTAAGTATAAAACAATTTGAGAAAAATACTTAGAAAAGAGTCGCCACTTAATTTTTAAAGAAATTAAGAAAACTTATAATTTTCAAAGATTTAAACAGAAAAAATCATTTGAAAATACCAAAGAAGGTTCGGGGTTCAATTTACACTTCGAGAAGGGTTTAAGCATTCGAAGTGCCCGCTAACATGCGGTTGACCTGCGACTTGACTAAAATATATTTTGACTATTTTTAGGAAAATGGTTTAACATAAAAGAAAATATCATAATTTACAATATTCAATTAACTCTGAAGAATAGTTAAATAACGAACATTTTATATTTCATTTTTACTTTTTTAGAGAATGAGATCCAAAATGAAACATTTGAATTAAATTACAAGTGATTAGAATATTAATATAAAACTAGATTAATTAGAATTTATTTAATTTATTTTAAACCAATGTAATAAATTAAAACATGAAAATCATTTCTTATTAATTGACTAAACCTTTTGAGAAAATGACTAAGTATTTATAATAATATTTTACATTATTATATTATCTTTGAAAAAATAGTTAAACAAAGAGCAAATTTTTTATTTTTTAAGAAAATGGGACCCTAATTGAAACATTTGAATTAGAGACAAGTAATTAGAATTTTAACGAAACTAAATTAATTGGTTTCCATTTGAGTCATTTTTTGATTTATGAAAAAAAAACTGTTTTAAACTAAATAAAAATTTTGTTTGACTAAAGTTTATAAATGAAAATGCGAGAGTTGATAAAATGAGATTTGTTAGAAATTAAACAACACAGAGAAATAGTTTGTTTTTTGGGGAATTCGATTAAGTTAATTAATGATTCTAAAGTTAGAGTTAATGATAATTAAAAACAAACAATAAATAAAAACAATTAAATAATTTAAAAGTAAAGGAGAAATGAATTTGGGCCAAATTCGCTGCCACTATTGGGCTTAACCCAATTCCCGTTTTTGTATACACTTGATGTATATCAGTGTATATCGGCGTGTGTATAGGTGTTTTTCATGTATATCTTGCTTCCAAACACCCGTTTTTCACCTCATCTTTGTATTTTCGCATTTTTTGGCCTGTGTTTGCTGTACCAAACTTGTATATCACCGTATACAGATGTATACAACGTGTATACAACCCATCTTAAAACTTTCCGGGCACCTGAAATCTGAACTTCCAGCCCATGTTTTTGCATCTCATCGTATTTGTGGTAATCAGGCTGACTCAAACGATGAAAAGAAATTTGAGCCTCTATGGCTCAACTCGATAATGCAAGGAAAGGCAAGTCCATCACGGACTCGGAAGGGATTCATACAACAAACAAAAGAAACAAAATTAGCATAAATAAGGGAAAGATGTATTTTTGACAAGCAATATATTAATACCCATATTGGTAACAATCAAAATGTGAGCTTATCAACTCTCTTTTTTACAGAAATAGTAGCAACATATGAATAGGGATGTTAATTGAACTATTCAATATTACTACAATAAGGCATAAAAAATTGAGTACTTTAGTAGGAAAGGTTAAAAACACTTCGAATTAACTAACATGCTAAAACAAATATTCATCTCCGTGTATTAGACCCCAAGGAACACCCCAATTATTTTTCAAAGTATTTTCAGCTTGAGGAACAAATACAAGGTAACTATTAGATTCAAAAATAAAAATAAAATTTAGTCAATAAGCAGAGACATGCATGAATTATTAAAGCAGGAACTAAACACTTAAAATGAATCATTTGTTGTTGTCAACTGAAAGGGAATTAAGCCAAAAATATCATGTAAACAATACTAGATAAGCAAGGTGCTAAGTTGAAGCATGTCATTGTATGTTCTAGGGGGGCATTTGAACAATCTCTAATGTAATATAATTTTATTTTTTTTACCCATTTCAATAAATTCTCTAAGCATAAATATGTTACAAAAAGATATAAATTCAATCAATTAGAGTGTAATAGACTAACAAGCATATATATATTCACAACAGTCAACAAAATGCATAAAGGAGAAGAAACTCAACTTAACACACATTTGCTAGTTGCTAGGCCTTAAATATCTAAACAACATAGTACTTATAAGGATGACTTGTAGGGATTCATTTAGACGAATATTTAGGCAAGACTTCATCTTTAAAGGAACTCATAATGAATATGACAACCAACATATAACTTAAATAAATAAATAAAAGTTCTAGGCAAATGACTCATACTAAAGATGCACAAGAAAACAAGTTGTCATTTTAGCTACAATATTCCTGCTTTGGTCATATCTGGAGAAAACAACAATCACATAGAACTAGCATTGATCAAAACAAAAAAAAAACGAAATCTTTAGACGCCATAATCAAAATATTGAATTAATTTTAAACTATGAATTATACACAAACCAAGCATACATAAAGGTCCAATTACAATATACAAATACTCTAAGCCCCGCTTGATCATATAAGCAACATAAGAAAGTAGAGAAACGAAATATTACCTCTTTCTGAGCAGCGAGACTGAAACGACGAGTTAGAAGCGATTCCACCACCACCAATGAAGCCGGTGGTTTCGAAAGGAAAACTTATAACTCAAAAATCAAAACTTGTTTTTTTTTACTATAGTAACCAATTTTTCATGAAGCTTTTTTCTGTCTCTTTTTTTTCTTTCTTTCTCCCCTTTTTTTTTTTTTTTTTTTCACATCGAGAAAAAGATCTTAAATAGATGAAGAAAAGGGCTGATTTGAGAGGGAAAACGGATTGAATTTTTTTTTTGAAATTCAAAATCTTTGCTTGCTCTTTCAAGTCAACAATAGAAGGGATGGGAAATTCTGAAATTGTTGAAAAAAGGGACGCGGCTGGTGTGACGGATCTGCTTATTTACACAGATTTCTCGCCGAATTTGCTGGGATTTTCTGGAAATTCTCTGCTCGCGTGAAGAAGGAGGCGCACTGGGCAGTGGGGTCGTTTTGGTACTGCTGTATGTATTGTTTGCTGGGTCTTTTGGGAATTGTTGTTATATGTATTGTATTGTTGTGGGCTTGGGTTTATAGGTATGGATGTATGGTTGGGCTTATTAGAAAGCTGAAAATGGAATTGAATTGGGTATTTATTTGATGGGTTGGGAATTGAAAAAATGGGCTTGGATCATTGAAGTGGGCTGCTGAAATATGGCAAGTGAATGGCCCAATTTCTGATCTCAACAATGAATTTAAGAATAAGGTGAGAAAGTGGCTAGCATTGCAATTACACAATAGCCAAATGAATTTAAATCGTAGCCAAATTGAATTTAATCGGTGAATCGGCTAAAATTTAAACAAGATGAGTTAACATAAATTAATTAATGAACTTCTTAATCTTAACGAAGTAAAAAATAATTAACTTAATTATAAACTAATTAAAAAATATAAGCTATTATATAACTAAACTAATTAACCAAATATTTAACTAAAACTAAAATCTTTTTGAGACCATTTTCGAATAATCATAAAATATAATAATTATATACATAATTATGTAAAACATATATATTATCTAACAATTATAAAATGTGACAAAACTAGTTAAAATAACTTGCAAGCTATATTATTACTATTACTATTATTATTATTCTTATTATTTATTTTGTAAATTTCTAAAACTAATTATTTTAAATCGCTTGAAATTGAAGAACCTCGAAATGATTAATTTATATTGTGGAGGGTCAAAATTGGGTGTCAACACCATTGTTGGCTCCAAGCGAACCCTTGGCCTGACTTAACTACTGGTGGAAGACTTACTCAATGATAAAAGAGTTTTAAAAAAACAACTTTAAATCAACTGTCTAAAAGTAAACTCAGAACATTTTAGAAGTAAAACATTCACTAGCCAAAGTGGCAACTCAAGTCTCTAACATCAATAACTGAAATGGAAAAGACTCATGAACTAAAGTCTATCTATTTATGAAGCCTCTATTAACTGAGATGGGCGCCGGGACAAGTGATTAACGTTTCAAGTACACCTCATTCAATTCTAGGTGTAAACGACCGTTAACTAGTATAAAATCCAACTAAGAGTTGGGGTCGAATACATAGGGAGCGGTACGTGTTCAAACTCAAGTATGAAGTACAAACGTGATCTAATCAGTTATAGGAATATAAATTATCAAAATAGACATGTAAACAAGTCTAAGGGGATGACACGAATGTCAAATGGGGTTTTGGTTTGCAATTATCAACTACAACACAATTAAACACTAAAGAAATAACAATATAGAGAGAAGTTCTTGAGATGGGATCGATTATAGGAAAATTTCACTATATGGGTAATTGCTACTAACAAATAGCTACATATCGGTGGGTAGGCTGGACTATGTGTGAAATAGTTTTCTCTCGAACAACTATCATGTTTCAAGTGATTTCTTTCGAACATCAACAAGCTTATCAAATAAGAACAACCCAAAACCTTAATACCTCCACTCTCTCGAGCTAGATGGGTAGGATTGAGTTTAGGATTCACTCTTTCGAGCTGAACCCATATCAACCCAATACCTACAAACCATTAATCAAAAGCTTGGGTTCAAAAACCTCTCTCTAAAGCAAGCTAAGAACTCAAAATTAGAATTGTATTTGCAACTACAATTCATAAATTAAAACACAGCTAATGATTAAACCCACTTCAATATAGCATTTAAATTAGTAATTAACAATATCCATAAGCTAATTCAATACATAATCACATGATCACACCCCGAGAATTAGGGATTTAGCCGAACATCATAAAAAGGTAAAAAAAATTACCAACTCGATTAGCCATCAGCTGGGTAATAGTCTCCAAGTCTTTACAATGTTTCAAAATATTTAAGTTAAATAATCCAAGTCAAAATGCTCAAAATTCTACAATAAGAACTCCAAAACTTTGAGAAAAATTCTAACTCTAGAATGGGAACTGTAATATTTGGGAGAGAACTGAGTAAGAACTGATCCAGAACTCATCAAAATTCCTTTTAAAATCCAATTTATAGTTTCTCAATATTTAGCCTGAATGTCCAGTTGGCGAATTATGTCGGGCTCGCCAAGTGGTTCGGCGATCCTCCCTTTGCTCTATGCCATTGCCATTTTGCATTGGTTATTAGCTTCCCAGGTTGTCGTGGAGTGGATCGACAATTCGCCGATTGGCCATTTTTGTCGCCAACTTGGTTTCTTCCTAGGGCTGGCACACTGGAACTTTAGGCGAGCTAAAGAGCCACTTGGTGGTTTGCCGAGTGGTCTTGGCGATCACTAAGATCGCTTTTCTCCACTTCTTCAGCTTGTTTTGCTCCTTTTTGCCTAGTAGTATCCTTGCCTTGTTCCTCAACTCATATACCTGAATCAATGCTTTAACATCAGTTTATAACATAAATTAGGCATTTGAGGACACTAAAACTATCAAAACAAAGCCCTAAATGAGTCCAAATCTCGAACTCATCAACAAGACCCACGACATCCTACTAACAAAATGAAATGATTGAAAGTAAACAAGGGATCCTACGGAAGTAAGGAAACTCACCAACAACTCTAAAGCTCGACTGGATCAATGAAGCGTTGGATGCTGATCCTGGTTACCTGTATTTGCATCATAAAAGATGCAGGCCAAATGGCGTTAGTACTTGGAATGTATGAGCATGTAGGGGAAATATAAACAAGACATAAGCTTGAATTGGAATTGAAAGAAACAGTTACCTTATCTCAACTCAACTCAGGGATACTAACTCATTTCAATATAAAGCAGTAGTAAAGCATGCAATATAAAGAAAAGTTTTTGCAAATGGTAGATAACAAGTTCATGCATTTAAAAATACGATGTACCCTTTTTGTATGCAAGGATACAAAATAAACTCTGTGTATGCAAGAATACAAAATATCTCTGTGGGAGTTTCTTTAACCGACAACCATCACTATGAGCTATGTGATGATACAACGTCTAACCCACGCTGCCAGAGCAGTCCTATACTTTGCCGGGGTATAAAACCTACTACTAAGTGGATCCACTAGTCTATGCTAAAAGAATTAAGGAATCATCTAAAAAGTATGACCCTTTCTACCCACGTTGGCTACATGGTTTATGGGGGCTGTGAGTTGTATGAACTCTCCCCCATATCGGTGCTCAATACTACTCCTAAAATATACTTAGCTCATTATGTTTTAAAGAAAACATTTCCTCTTTCTGTGGTTTGATATTATTACTCAAAATATTTCTCTAAAAAGAGATAATACTGAAAACTGCTCATGAACTCTTTTGGGAAATTGGTGTTTCCTATCTTGCTTAAATGTGAAAACATTTACTCTTAGGAATGCTTACTTCCCGTATATCATTTTAATGAAAATAAATGCAACTCTACTCTTCCTCAAACTCAGTGTTCAAGTCATTTAAACAAGTTTAAAAGATTTTAAAAGACTTATTAAAATGGCTCGGATGAACTCTTAAGACTTGACTCTTAACTCTACCTTGAATTTGAATTTATGGATTCAAGATTATGATTCATGTTTATGAATGATTTTTAGATGTTTAGAAGTGGAATAAAGTGTTTAGAATCAATAGGGATTGAAGGAACACTTTAAAGGAACTCAGACGAACTAAACGACGAAGAAAGGGTGCGGGCAGGTAACCCTAGCGCACTGAGTGGCGCAGGGCGCCAAACCTTGAACTAATGAGATACAGGTGGGGCGCACTGGCTATGGTAGGGTGCCAGGCCCCATCCTATAGAGCTTCTCTGCTGGCGCGTTGGTGGGGCGGCGCACCAGCCCTTTCCCAAAAAACACACTACAACTTTTCTTAACCTAAAATTGAATGGTTTCTTCCCAAATCACTTAGATTCGAATACCCAACAAAAGTAACCAAGGATATAATCAAAACAACCCTCAAAACATCAACTTTCAACTCAAGAAACTCATCAAAACTCCAACAATCAAGATTATGACAGGAATTTCAAGAAAACTGATTAAGAACTCTAAATCTTCAACTTTAAGAATGAAATCTCGCTGAAAATAACATGATTGGCGTGTGGGTGAATGAACCCAAAGCTAAGAGAAGTCACATACCTCTTTAGGATCGAATCCTTGGTGAAACAACCTTCAAATTTGCAAGAAATCTTGAAGAACTCCTTGACTTTTCTCAAAAACCCTAGCATAAATTAGGATTTGCAAAACTGAACCAAATCAGTTTAGACCCCTAAGTATTGCCAAATTTCGCTAAAATCTTATTGGGTAAGGAAAAGACCAAAATACTTCTCTTAAATTCGGGTAACTTTACTTATCTGGACATCCCAATTTGAAACGGGATATGTCTCTCATACGAGCTTGAAATTAAGAAATTTGGTGGCGTTGGAAAGAGGATTCCAAGACCTTTCATTTGATATCTTATGGGCCACTTAACTCATCCTATACCGAAAGTTATGGCTATTTGAAGTTGATCCCAAACTCACATCTTCAGTCCGTCGGTGACCCCGACAACTTTTAAGTCAGCGGTCGTTTGGTCTTTTCCTTATACGTTGGACCCTTAAACTATCTGGTTTTGGTCAGTTTTAGCCTAGTAAGCAATTTAGAACCTACCCTAGTCTTTTTCGTTCTCAAATAATCGATCAAACTAAAGAAATATAAGAGAAGTCGACCAACCCTAATTCTAAAACACAGCAAGGTTTTCATCAGTTCCAGCACTAGATTGAAAGATTTCTCCATGGAATTCATTACCAGGTATGTGGGATTTTACTAGTGGGTTCCTTTTGTCACGCCCCGAGCCTACCCCCTGGACGTGGCCGACACTCGGAGGCCATTGCTGGCCCCAAGCGAACCCTTGGCTTGGCTTTCTTAACTCAGCGGAAGACTTAACTTAACAAAATAAACTCATGTAATAGTTTAAATGATAACATCTTAGACAAAATAACAACTTATGTCTCAAAACAAAGTATCTGCAAATACATAGATGAGAGACTCAATACAAACTGTCTGACTGTCTATGAAGCCTCTATAATACTGAGATGGATGTTGGGATAGACCCCATAACATCCTAATAAAACAAAACTAGGAAAGCGAAATAACAGAGTCCTCCGGAATGCAAAGAGGCTCACCACTGACTATGGAGTGCTCAACTGGATCAATGGCATGTTGGATGTTGATCCTGATTACCTGTGTCTGCATCATAATAAGATGCAGGCCAACTGGCATCAGTACATTCAATGTACGAGTATACGAGTTGGAATGTTAAACCACAACTTAAGCTTGAAAAGAGTAAGAAGGAACACTTACCTTGGCTCTGTACAACTCATGAATAACGGAACTCAATATAAAGCAATAAGGCATATGCAATATATATAAAGCTTGTAAAACAGTGTAAACAACTTAGTTCGTTAAAGATAAAGAAATAACAAACTCAACTTTACTTGTATATAAAAGTAATATAACTTTTGTGGGAGATTCTCTAACCGAAAACCACCACTATGAGCCTAAGTGGTGATACAACGTCTTGCCCACACTGCCAGAACTGTCCTATACTTTGCCGTTATATATAAAACGCTTAACTTAGTGGATCTACTAGTCTATGCTAAAAGCATCTTAAGGAGTCATCTAAAAAGTATGATCCTTTACTACCCATGATGGCTACATGGTTTATGAATACTTGAGTTAATGTGAACTCGTATCCCCATTTCGGTGCTCAATAGTACTCCCAAAATATACTTAGCTCATATGTTTGTAAAAATGAAACTCTTTCTTTGAATTGAGATAATTACTCAAAACTTAGCTTAAAAGCTCTCTTGGAATCGATGTTCCCTTTCTTGCTCAAATGTGAAAACATTTATAAACTCTTTGGGAATACTTAGTCCCTTTATAGCTTTTTGAGAAATGAACTCAACTCTTTAGTCTTTGCTTAACTTGACACTTGAGCCTAAAAACGAAGTTGAAACGTTTGTTAAAGACTCTTGAAAACTTTAAGAAACTTGGCTTTGACTTGCTTCTTAACTTCTAGACTTTGACTCTTAACTCCTTTGACTTTGATCTTAACTTTCCTTGAATTGAATTATGGATTCAAGGTTCATGATCTCATATTTATGGATGATTTCATGATGTCTAGATGTACCTTAGAGTGTTGGAAACAACTAGAAAACATAGATACATCGCTTAGGAACAAGTACGAAAAGGTGGGGAACGAATGGGGAGAACTGGCGTCCCTGGCGCTCTAAGAGGCGCGGGGCGCTATCCCTCAAACTTTAGAGAAGCCTGGCTGGTTCTCTGGCTGGCGCAACACGCCAGAGGCAAAACTTCAGAGAAGTTTTTGTGGCGCTCTGGCAGGCGCGACGCCCAACCCTTTTTGCCCAGCGACTTCCGACTTTTCTTTACCGTTCTTCATCTCTAAACCTCCCTAACTTCCATAGTTCCTTCCCCAAGCACTTAGGATCAATTGTACCCTCAATATACAACCCATCTAACTCAAAAAACAACTCAGAAACATGAATTAACTCACCCCCAAGCATCAATAACTTAACCAACAACAATTCTACAATTTGTTCTTCAAGAACGTTACTTCTTCAACATGTAAACAACTCAAAACAATTGGATTGAAACAAGTTGGTGTGTGGGTGAACTAACCCAACACGAAAATATCTCACATACCTCAATAGGGATCACCCCCGATGAATTCCACTCACAAACTTGGATGATCTTGGTGAATTCTTGCTTTCTTCTCCCGTTCTTTCTTTCTTTCTTTCTCTCTTCTCCAAGCGCTAAACGTATTCTAACTTTTCAAAACTTAATTAAGTTCTGTTTTTACCCCAAATAAATCCCTAAAACAAATTATGAAATTAATTAGGGAAAAGACTACTTTGCCCTTCCCTAAATCCGGATTGAGACTTTCCTCGATCCAACAACCCAACTTTCGGAAGGCATATCTCACTCATACGATGTCAAAATTTCGCAAACTCGGCGGCGCTAGAAATATCTCCCCAAGGGATTTCCAACCATATCAATAACTGCTCCTAACTCATCCTGATCTAGGGTTTATAGCCGTTTGAAAATGGCCAAATCTCACTTTCTTAACTTAGACAATTTTCCAGATTTCCTTATTATTTCCAAAAATCATTATTTTCAGATTTTAAACTCTTTCTAGTCATTTCTAGGTGCGAGATGTTAAAATATCTCCCCCTTGAGAACATTCATCCTCGAATGAGCTTTATTTCACTATGCTAAGGGTGGTAACATCAAGTTCAACTCTCAACAAGCAAAACAAGTAACACATGCTTACTCAATAATTCAAGGAGTACTAAGAACAAAATTATTACCTTTAACTGCATTCTCTCCAGATTCAAAGAGATGGGGATATCTCATTTTCATGTCCTCCTCAGCTTCCCAAGTAGCTTTTTCAACCAATTGGTTCCTCCAAAGGACTTTGACTGATGCATCTTCTTTTGTTCTCAACTTGCGAACTTGGCGATCTAAAATCTGAACTGGAGTCTCCTCACAAGATAAATTTTCTTTAATCCCCACATTTTTAGTTTGTACTATCAATGAAGGATCTCCCATGCACTTCTTCACCATGGAGATGTGAAATACCGGATGTATCGCTGCTAACTCTTGTGGTAGCTCCAACTCATAAGCTACATTGCCAATCCTCTTAACTATGCGATAATGTCCACTATATCAGAGACTAAGTTTCCCCTTCTTACCAAACCTCATGACTCCCTTCATGGGTGAAACCTTCAAATACACCTAATAATCTACTTCGAACTCTAGTGTCCTTCTTCTAACATCTGTGTAGGATTTTTGACGACTCTGTGCTGTTTTCAGCCTCTCTTGAATCACCTTCACCTTTTCCATAGCTTGGTGAACCAAATCTGGTCCTATCAACCATGCTTCACCAACTTCAAACCATCCAATAGGAGATCTGCATCTTCTCCCGTAAAGAGATTAATAAGGAGCCATCTGGATGCTAGAATGATAACTATTGTTGTAAGAAAACTCTATGAGAGGCAGGTGATCATCCCAATTCCCCTTGAAATCAATCACAGAGGCGCTCACATATCTTCTAAGGTTTGAATGGTACGCTCTGCTTGCCCATCTGTCTGAGGATGAAAGGCAGTACTCAAGTTCACCTTTGATCCCAAACCTTTCTGAAAAGATTTCCAAAATTGTGCAGTAAATTGTGCACCTCTATCAGAAATAATGGAGATTGGAACCCCATGAAGTCTTACCACCTCTTGAATATAAATCTTAGCATAATCTTTTGCTGAGTTCATAGTTTTTATCGGCAAAAAGTGAGCTGATTTTGTCATTCTGTCGACAATCACCCAAATAGAGTCATGCCGTCTGCGAGACCTTGGTAAACCTGTGATGAAATCCATATTGATCATCTCCCACTTCCATTCCGAAGTTCTATATTCTGAGTCAAACCACCGGGCCTTTGGTGCTCTACTTTCACTTGTTGGCAATTTGGACACTTAGCAACAAATTCAACAATGTACTTCTTCATACCATTCCACCAATATACTTCTCTCAAATCACGGTACATTTTGGTGGAACCCGGATGGATGGAATATCTGCAGCTATGAGCTTCATCCATGATTCTCTCTTGGAGTTCATCCACCATTGGTACACACAATCTACCCTGGTATTTCAACACACCATCTCCCCCTTGTTCAAAAGCTAATACTCTTTGCTTTTGAACATTTTCCTCCAAGTCAAGAAAAATAGGGTCTTGGTCTTGCTTTTCCTTCACTTCTGACACTAGTGATGATTCTGCCCCGTTCGTCACCACTATTCCTCCTTTTGTGGAATTCATAAGTCTGACTCCCAGGCGTGTAAGTCTGTGCACATCTTTTGCTAACTCTTTTTTTCTTCCTCAACATGGGCGGTACTACCCATAGATAACCTGCTTAAAGCATTAGCAACCACATTAGCCTTACCTGGGTGGTAAAGAATACTCATGTCATAATCCTTGAGTAATTCTAACCACCTTCTCTGTCTGAGATTAAGCTCCTTCTGAGTGAACACATATTGCAAGCTCTTGTGATCAGTGAATATATCCACATGAACACCATACAAGTAGTGTCGCCAAATCTTTAAGGCGAAAACTACTACAGCCAACTCTAAGTCATGGGTTGGATAATTCTTCTCATGAACCTTCAACTGTCTGGAGGCATAAGCTATCACCTTGCCATTCTGCATTAGCACAACCAAACCAACTCTGGATGCATCACAATACACCACAAAACCCTGAGTACCTTCTGGTAAGGTCATAACTGAGGTAGTAATCAACCTCTTTTTCAATTCCTGAAAGCTTTTCTCACAAGCTTCAGACCATTGAAACTTCACTATTTTCTGAGTCAACTTCGTCAAAGGAGACGAAATGGACGAGAAACCCTCAAAAAATCTCCTATAATAGCTAGCCAAGCCCAAGAAACTCCTAATATCAGTTGGAGATGTTGGTCTAGGCCAATTTTGCACTGCCTCAATTTTTTGAGTATCAACTCTAATACCATCGCCGGAAATAATATGGCCCAAGAATGCCACAGACTCAAGCCAAAAATCACACTTGGAGAACTTGGCATATAACTCTCTATCCTTCAAGGTCTGAAGAACTATTCTGAGATGACTAGCATGATCTTCTTCATTCCTTGAATAGATTAGTATGTCATCAATGAAGACGATAACAAACATATCTAAATAAGGTTTGAACGCTGTTGGTGCATTGGTCAAACCAAATGACATGACCAAGAACTCATAATGACCATATCTAGTCCTGAATGCTGTCTTTGGAATGTCACCTTCCCTAACTTTCAACTGATGGTAGCCTAATCTGAGGTCAATTTTCAAAAAACAGGTGGCACCCTGAAGTTGATCAAATAAATCATCTATCCCAGGAAGAGGATACTTATTCTTGATGGTAACCTTATTTAATTGACGGTAATCTATACACATCCTAAGGGAACCATATTTCTTTCTCACAAACAAGATCGGAGCGCCCCAAGGTGAGACACTTGGTCGAATGAAACTCTTATCTAATAGATCTTTTAACTGTTCTTTCAACTCTTTCAACTCTGCTGGTACCATTTTGTATGGCGGAATAGAGATAGGACGAGTGTCTGGAATGACGTCTATGCCGAAGTCTATTTCTCTCTCAGGAGGGACTCCGAGTAGATCATCAGGAAAAACTTTTGGAAACTCTTTTACTGTAGGAACTGACTGAATGGGAGATACCTCAGCACTTGAGTCATTAACTCGAACTAAATGATAGATACAACCCTTTGAAACTAAATTTCTTGCCTTAAGGTACGAAATGAAATGACCCTTAGGCACTGCTGAACTACTACTCCACTCTATAATTGGCTCATTAGGAATCTGAAACTTGACAACTCGAGTTCTACAATCTATTGATGCATAACAGACATGAAGCCAGTCCATACCTAGAATGACATCAAAATCCATTATGTCTAACTCAACTAAATCAGCCATGGTGTCTTTGTGATTGATGAAAATGACACAATCACGATAAACTCGCTCAACTAAAATAGACTCCCCAATAGGTGTAGAAACATAGAAGGGTTCACAAAGTTTCTCAGGAATAACTTCAAACTTATTTGCAACATAAGGGGCTACAAAAGATAAACTTGCTCCTGGGTCTAGCAAAGCATAAACATCAAAAACAAAGACTTTGATCATACCAGTGACAACATCTGGAGAGTTCTCTTTCTCTTGGCGGCTGGTGATTGCATAAAGGCGGTTTGCTCCTCCGCTAGTACCAGAATTAGCTCCTCTAGGTGCAACCCTGTCTGGTGGTGCAACTGATGAAGATTGGGCTCTATTGCCCGGATTTCCACTACCTTGCTTATTCTTAGGACACTCTTTCAAGAAGTGTCCCTCTTGTCCACACTTAGAACAACCAGTCAAGCCATCACGACACTTACCTGGGTAGGTTCTCCCACACTTAGCATATGCAGGAGCCCAACTACCTCCTTGTGCCACACTACCCTGGGACTGTGCTGGTTTAGATCTAAAGTTCTGCGAGTTCTGACCATAATATTCGCCTTTGTTTCGAGGTGCAGATGCACTAGCAGATGATGGAGCAGGCCCATTTTGCTTCTGCTGAAAGGAAGAATGATTCACATTGCATTTATGTTGCCCAGACTCATTCTCTGTCTTCGCTTTCTTACTTCTGAACTCTTCCCTGTCTCTCAACTTCTCTTCCTCAACCTGCTGCACATAAACCATCAACCTTGATATGTCCATGTCACCTATCAGCATCATTGCCCTACCCTCTTTGCTTGACAGACGACCCAAGCCAGCAATAAACAAGCTCATTCTGCTCCTCATGTCCTTAGCCATTTCAGGAGCATAGCGGGACAAATGGGTGAACTTCAACCCATACACATGCACACTCAGGAAATCCTATTTCAGTGTAAGAAATTCTCGTACCTTAGCCTCCTTCAGTTCTCGAGAAAAGAAACACCCCAAGAAGGCTTCCTCGAAACAAGCCCAACTAGCAGGTGGTGCATTCTCTGGTCGACCCCCTTTCCACTGATCGAACCATGTTCTAGAAACATCCTTCAGTTGATGTGCAGCTAGTTCAACTCGCTCAGTATCTGCCACATGCATCACATCAAATACCTTCTTCAGCTCCTCAATAAAATTTCTGGATCTTCAGTAGTGACTGAACTAGTGAAACTAGGAGGATTCATTCTCAAGAATTTGTGAATCCTCGAAGTGTCAGCCTCATTTTGTCTTGGTCCTCTTGGCTGCCCAACCTGGTTAGTCACAGCTTGGCTAAGCATTCGGATAACCTCACGAAATTCGGCATTAGTGACCTCTCCTTGAGGTTGCACGTTTGGTACATTAGGTACCTTTTGTTCTTGTGGTTCAACATTTATCCTAGTTGGATGACCTCGTGCTGCTCTTCGTGGAGGCATGGTTATCTGAAACATGCACAAACACGAATTAGAGGGAAACTTTTAGAGATAAACTCTAACGCACGAGATGGATATGAAGGAAGTGAAGAATTTCCTAAATGTTGTAGCCTTCTAATTATAGATGTGGCGCGCTTCACATCGATAACTAGGACTCTACAGACACGACTTCAGAGACTCCCTAGAACTCTTGAACTCTGTGCTCTGATACCAAGTTTGTCACGCCCCGAGCCTACCCCCTAGACGTGGCCGGCACTCGGAGACCATTGCTGGCCCCAAGCGAACCCTTGGCCTAGCTTACTTAACTCAGCGAAAGACTTAACTCAACAAAATAAGCTCATGTAATAATTTAAATGATGACATCTTAGCCAAAATGGAAACACATGTCTCAAAACAAAGTATCTGTAAATACATAGATGAGAGACTCAATACTAACTGTCTGACTGTCTATGAAGCCTCTATAATATTGAGATGGATGTTGGGACAGACCCCACAACATCCTAATAAAACAAAACTAGGAAAGCGAAATAACAGAGTCCTCCGGAATGCAAGGAGGCTCACCACTGACTATGGAGTGCTCAACTGGATCAACGGTGTGCTAGATGCTGATCCTGGTTACCTGTGTCTGCATCATAATAAGATGCAGGCCAACTGGCATCAGTACATTGAATGTACGAGTCTGCGAGTTGGAATTCTAAACCACAACTTAAGCTTGAAAAGAGTAAGAAAGAACACTTACCTTGGCTCTGTACAACTAAAGAATAACGGAACTCAATATAAAGCAATAAGGCATATGCAATATATATATAAAGCTTGTAAAATAGTGTAAAAAACTTAGTTCATTAAAGATAAAGCAATAACAAACTCAACTTTACTTGTATATAAAAGTAATATAACTTTTGTGGGAAATTCTCTAACCGACAACCACCACTATGAGACTAAGTGGTGATACAACGTCTTGCCCACGCTGCCAGAACTGTCATATACTTTTCCGTCATATAGAACGCTTAACTTAGTGGATCCACTAGTCTATGCTAAAAGCATCTTAAGGAGTCATCTAAAAAGTATGATCCTTTACTACCCATGATGGCTACATGGTTTATGGAGACTTGAGTTAATGTGAACTCACATCCCCATATCGGTGCTCAATACTACTCCCAAAATATACTTAGCTCATATGTTTGTAAAAACAAAACTCTTTCTTTGAATTGAGATAATTACTCAAAACTTAGATTAAAAGCTCTATTGGAATCGATGTTCCCTTTCTTGCTCAATGTGAAAACATTAATAAACTCTTTGGGAATACTTAGTCCCCTTATAGATTTTTGAGAAATGAACTCAATTCTTTAGTCTTTTCTTAACTTGACATTTGAGCCTAAAAACGAAGTTAAAACGTTTGTTAAAGACTCTTGAAAACTTTAAGAAACTTGGCTTTGACTTGCTTCTTAACTTCTAGACTTTGACTCTTAACTTCTTTGACTTTGATCTTAACTTTCCTTGAATTGGATTATGGATTCAAGGTTCATGATCTCATATTTACGGATGATTTCATGATGTTTAGATGTACCTTAGAGTGTTGGAAACAACTAGAAAACATAGATACATCGCTTAAGAACAAGTACGAAAAGGTGGGGAACGAATGGGGAGAACTGGCGTCCCTGTGCTCTGAGAGGCGCGGGGAGCCAACCCTCAAACTTCAGAGAAGCCTGGCTGGCACTCTGGCTGGCGCGACACGCCAGAGGCAAAAACTTCAGAGAAGTTTTTGTGGCGCGACGCCCAACCCTTTTTGCCCAGCGACTTTCGACATTTCTCTTCCGTTCTTCATCTCTATACCTCACTAACTTCCATAGTTCCTTCCCCAAACACTTAGGATCAATTGTACCCTCAATATACAACTCATCTAACTCAAAAAACAACTCGGAAACATGAATCAACTCACCCCCAAGCATCAATAACTCAACCAACAACAATTCTACAATTTGTTCTTCAAGAACCTTACTTCTTCAACATGTAAACAACTCAAAACAATTGGATTGAAACAAGTTGGTGTGTGGGTGAACTAACCCAACACAAAAAGATCTCACATACCTTAATAGGGATCACCCCCGACGAATTCCACTCGCAAACTTGGATGATCTTGGCGAATTCTTGCCTTCTTTTCCCGTTCTTTCTTTCTTTCTCTATTCTCCAAGCCCTAAGCCTATTCTAACTTTTCAAAATTGAATTAAGTTCTGTTTTTACCCCAAATAAATCCCTAAAACAAATTATGAAATTAATTAGGGAAAAGACAACTTTGCCCTTCCCTAAATCCGGATTGGGACTTTCCTCGATCCAACAACCCAACTTCCGGAAGGCATATCTCACTCATACGATGTTGGAATTTCGCAAACTCGGCGGCGTTGGAAAGATATCCCCAAGGGATAACCAAAAATATCAATAAATGCTCCTAACTCATCTTGAGCTAGGATTGATGGCCGTTTGAATATGGCCAAAACTCACTTTCTTAACTTAGATAAAATTTTCCAGATTTCCTTATTCTTTCCAAAAATCATTATTTTTCAGATTTTAAACTCTTTCTAGTTGTTTCTAGGTGCGCGATGTTACACCTTTCACCCATTAGGTCTCTAGATTTTAGTTAGAATCTTGATTCCCTTAATATTATCTAGACCTAGGGTTTCTTGAATGTTAGAAATTGTTGGGTTTTAGCTGTTAGAATGATCTAAATCAGATTGTCATGAATTCAATATCGTTTTTTGTAGATTCTTTCATAAATTCAGAACCCTAGTTATGTAGTTCTTCTAGTTCATAAATTACACATGCTAGGTTAGTTATTTCAGATATATATATACATGCCTCAATTTTTGAATGTTTCATTATCATTATATTAATATTCTCAGTTTGCATATCAGTATTTTGAGCTATCCAGCATTAAAGAAATTTAGTCATAACTTGTTAATTACATAATCAATTGGGAGTAGCTTAATACTGAGTGGACAAGGATCAAGCACCCTCAAGTCCCAGAACTACATGCCCCGTAGGTTAAGTCCCCTCTATTGGGCATTACATTTTAGTAATCACGCTAGTCATGCCTCTATACCTCTGGCAGGGTTTATTGGGTCCTCTCTATAGGGCATATACATCGAACTCCTCATTTAGCTCATGTGATTTTATGTCGGTTATTAGTAGCTCTCAACGTTCAATCAGATTCTATTGCATTGACCACATTATCAGTCACAGTTCAATATTCAGTCTTAGCATGTTATGAACATGGTCATTGCATTAAGTTATTTCATATTCTATATTCTCAGTTTAGTAGCATGATTATCTCTTATCATTGCTCAAATTTATGATTTGGTTTAGTTATGATTATTGTTCAGCTTTACTTAATCCTACATGCTCAGCACCTTTCCAAGTACTGGCGCATACTCTGCGCTACATCTTCTCGTGATGTAGGTTCAGGTTCTCAAGTTCCAAATTGTAATATCTCACAACTAGAAATAACTAGAAGGAAGTTTAACATCTGAAAATAGTTAATTTTGGAAAGAATGAGGAAATCTGGATTTTTTTTAGTAAGTTAAAGTGAGTTTTGGTCAACTTCAAATGGCCATAATTCCTAGCTCAGGATGAGTTAGGTGTGATTCCAGATCTTTTTGGAAAGCCCTTGGAATCCACCAAGTTTATGCGATTCCGAGTTTGTATGAGTGAGTTAAGCCCTTTAGAGTTGGGCTGTTGGATTAAGGAAATGTCCAATCCGGAATTTTAAGGGGTATTTTAGTTTTTCATTGCCCTATTATTTTAATCCATTTTTAGGAGTTTAATATAGGTCAAATTAGATTTTAGTCAGTTTTAGAATTTGGGATTTCACGCTAGGGATAAGGAGAAAAGAAGAAGGAGAAAAAGGGTAAATTCATCAAGATCGATCAAGAAAGTTGGTGTTTCGCCAAGGATTTACTTCTATCAGGTATGTGAGGCTGTCATAACATTGGGATCGTTCTTCCACGTGCCAAGCATATTTATTTCAGTTTGGATTCGTCCTAAAAACATTTGAATATTGATGATCTTGGTACCTATTCTTGAATTCATATATTATTCTTGAATTTGACTGAGTGGGAAGTTTCTGAGTTCGTTACGTCGCATTATATGGTTGTTTCGAGTTAGGTTTTTAGGTACATTTGTTGGGTATCTGTATCTAAAAGAAATTTGAGAAAAAGAACCGAGTTTGGGTGAATTGTGGTTGGAAAACAAAGAAGAAATTTCGTCAGACGAAATCAGAGGGTGGCCGCGCGTCGCACGCCTAGTGCCCAAATTTTGAACATTTCAGCTTCATGTCGTGGAGCTGACACGATGTGTTCTGCCTCAAAAGACGTTTCGGTACCAAAAATTAAATTATGCCTCTACGTCGCAGACCTACTTTCGTATTTTAATTTTCGGTCTTTTCTCATGTTTAGCTATCACAAATCATTCCTAAACAACATGAGATCTTTCCAATCACAAATCAAAATCCTTGAATCCATAATTCAATTCAAGGATCAGTTGAGAGTCAAGTCAAGAGCAGTTAAGGTCAAAGTCAAGAGAAGTTAAGAGTCAAGTTAAGATAAGTTCTTAATGTTTTCCAAAGTCTTTCAGAAATGTTTTAACTTTGTTTTAAGACTTAAGTTTTGAGTTCAGTAAGAAGTAAAGTTGAAGTTCTTTTCTTCAAAGAAGTATATGGAGACTATGTATTCCCAAAGAGATTTACAAATGTTTTCACATTTAAATAAGAATGGAAACTGAGATTTCCAAAGAGCCTTCGGGCTAGTTTTCAGAAAAGAGTAATAGCTTTCTAAATGAAGCAAGAAGGGAAACTAAGATTTCCAAGATAGCCTTTGAGCTAAGTTTTTGAGCACTAATCTCAAATCACAGAAGAAGTATGTTTTTAAACATAAGAGCTAGTGTATTTTGGGAGTAGTATTGAACACCGAATTGGGGGCGAGCATGAGTTCAGATAACTCACGTCTCCATAAAACCATGTAGCCACCATGGGTAGAAAAGGGTCATACTTTTTAGATGAACCATTTTCACAATAGACTAGTGGATCCACTTAGTAGTTCAGGTCCTATACCTTTGGCCGGGTATAGGATGCGCTGGCAGCGTGAGGTAGATCGATGTATCATCACTATAGCTCTTATGTGATGGTTGTCAGTTAGAGAAACTCCCACATAAGTTATTGTATTTTTATATTCATCAGTTTATTGTATTTTTACATATATGTCAGAGTTATGTTGTATCCTTGTATATACACAGAGTTGACATCATATTTTTAAACAACTTTTCTTTATATTGCACTTGTTTTAAACTGCTTTATATTGAAATGAGTTCAGTTAAGTATTCATGAGTTGTGAAGAGCCAAGGTAAGTGTTTATTTCATATTCCCTTTCAAGCATATGATGTTTTAGTATTCCAACTCGTATACTCGTACATTCAATGTACTGATGCCAGTTGGTCTGCATCGTATTACGATGCAGACACAGGTAACTAGGATCGGCATTCCAGTGCACCATTGATCCAGTGAGCAGTTCTGAGTCAGTCGGTGAGCCTCCTTGCATTCTGGAGAATCTATTTTCATTGCTTTCTAGTTAGTTCATTAGGATGTTGTGGGGTTTGTCCCAACATCCATAACAGTTGTTTTAGAGGCTTTATAGACAGTCAGATGTTAGTCCTTTGAGTCTTTTCATTATCACTTCTTATTGTTAAGACTTGGGTTGCCACTTTTGGCCAAGTTGAATGTTTAACCTTTAAACATTCTTAGTTATTTTATTATTTAGTTCAGTTAAGTGTTATTGATCATTATAAGTATGAATATTGTCTTCCACTGATTTAAGTAAGCCAGGCCAAGGGTTCACTTGGGGATAACAATGGTCTTCGAGTGCCAGTCCCGTCCAGGGTGTAGGCTTGGGGCGTGACACAAATCACGCATAGATTAGTTCCCGATCTTTGGTTCAGCAACATCAGTGGTGAGTCCTCATTATTCGAGGATGATTGACATGATTATCTTTTTTTGCTTTTAGTCTTTAGTTTTTCAGTATTTGCTAGATCTAGCTGGGGCATGTCCCAATATTTCTAGTCAGTAGAGGCTTTATTTTAGACATAGTTAGTTTTAACTTTTGTATTTGAGTTTGACTTTGTTGTTAAACTCTTAGTGTTTTCATTTATTCAGATAGTTTATGGGTATTCCCCATCATTTCAATTTACATGATGATTTAGCTTCCGCACAATATTTCTTTTACTTCAGTTTATTCAGTATGCTTATGATATGCCAGTAGGGTTAGCTTGGGGTCACTCTTGATCTTAGGGCCTGTGTTCACGTCCCGGGGGTAGCTTCGGGGCGTGACAAACTTGGTATCAAATCATTAGGTTAAAGAGTCCTAGGATGTCTGAAAAGCCACACTAAGTAGAGTCCTTTTCATGGGTGTGAAGTGCACCACATCTTATGAGAGGGAGGCTATGAAGTGTTTTAGGAAAGTTCAATTTCTTGTTACTCCTATCGTGCGTAAGGTATGATCTAATTCCTCATTTTTAACTCGATGTTCTGCGCTTTTGGAAGGAATGCGAATGCACGCAATGCTAACACAGCTCCTCCGGTACCATATCTGGAAGTTTCGAATGCAGAGTTTCAGAACGCCATTCAACTTTTGGCTCAGAGTGTGACAAATCATAACAACCAGCAGGTTCCAGTTCCTGCAAATGCTAGTGGTGGATTAGTGGCAGCCAGGGTTCGTGATTTTGTTAGGATGAATCCGCCAGAGTTCTTAGGATCGCAGATTGGTAAGGATCCCCATAACTGCTTAGATGAGGTCAAAAAGATCTTTGAAGTGATGCAAGTGACTGGAAATGATAGGGTAGAGTTGACATCCTATCAGCATAAGGATGTAGCTCACATATGGTATACTCAATGGAAAGAGAACATGGGCACAAATACAGCTCCTATCACTTGGGAATGCTTTAGTGAGATTTTTCTGGATAGGTTCTTCCCAAGAGGGTTGAGGGAGGCGAAAGCCACTACAAGAAATCGTATTTACTGTGACAACATTTTGTGGCAACTCATTCTATTGCCACTAAATTAGAGGTTTTAGTGCCGACCCATCATAATCGCTACAAAAGATGATAGTTGTAGTGGCAAAAAAAATTGTTGCCACAGAAAATGATATATTAGTGGCGACTATTTTTGTGTCGCCACTTATATGTGAAACTTTATTTAATTATATATAGCTGATTTATTTTTAGTGGCGACAAAATAAATGTTGCCACAACAGATCATTTGTGGCAACTATGTCGCCACGAAAAGTGGAGCTTTTGTGGCAGCATATTAAGTCGTTACTAATATTTTCTTTGATATTGTAATATTATTTTATCGTATATTCGAAGTTTTTTTTAATAATTGTAGATATTCTTATATATTTGATATTTTTTTAGTGATAAATAAATACATAAATATTTAAGTACATTATTTTACAATATATTAAAGGTCATCACTAGTTAACTGTGTGTGGACATGTCTGCTCCAATCGTTATAATTTTTATATTTTCTTCATTTTAATTTGTTTGTTTTTTTTCCTTTTTAATATGTTATAAATTTAAAATTTGCTTTAAAATTACTATAAACTACAATAATTAACAACTTAAAATATTTATTAGGCGCATATAAAATATTTGGTTAACTCTCGAAATTCTATCATGCCACATAAATTGAGACAGAAAAAGTAACATATATTATTTGAAATGATGTAATCAATACTATAAGTTAAAATAATTACCAACTTAAAATACTTTAAAACATGTAAAAATTTTGGTTAACTATCGAAATTTTATCATGCCACATAAATTGCGACAGAGAAAATAACATATATTATTTAAAATTCCTATAAATTAAAATAATTAACAACTTAAAATATCTTAAAAACATGTAAAAAATTTGTTTGACTCTCCAAATTTTATTAGTGTCACATAAATTTGAACAAAAGGATTAACATATATTATTTGAAAATTATGTAGAATTTATACTAAAATACAATAATTAACAACAAATATATGAAGTAGTTTAACAAATATAACCATTTTAATAATACAGTAAAGCCATTTATTCTACTATATATATATTTATTAGTTAAATAAATATCATTAGCAATTCCTTAGGGTAGGTTCACAAATCTCATTTCCCCCAAAATCCCGTTCTTCATTCCAGGGAAACCATATCTCCTTCATACCTTTCCCCGTGAAGCTCAACTAGCGATTTCTCCTCTCCATTTCCCTACCCTAGTAGATAGACTCTACACAAAGAGAATTTGAAGAAATGAGCATGAATTTTTTCTTGGGTCCTTAAGATTCTAACGCAATGGGTCCTTAAGATTCTGAGAAAATGGACTCGGGTGACGATTATTCGGAAATCGGGATCATGTATTTGTTCTTTAATTCTGATGCTAAGCAAACGGATTTAGGCAATTTTTCTTTAATTCTTTCTACCTTTCGTAGTTAGGTTAATTATTTTGACTATTTGTTCCTCTTTCATGGTGAATATTCTGAAATTTTATAGCTTTATTGATGAGATTTTGGATGTTTTTCATGTATTAGCGTTAAGTTTTATATAATGAGTGCTAGAAATTGTTCTCTTATAGATTCACCATATGTTATCCCTATTTACAATGCTCTTAGATACAAGAGAAGGGTTTGTTTGTATTGTACTTGATTTGTTTGGTTTGGTGAGTTGGAATATGAACAAATGAAGCATCAAATAATGTCAGAAAAATGTGGTTTGGATCAAGAGAACCAATGGTCTCTGCCTTTGTTGAAGTTTGTGTCTCTCATATTTGTCTTTTTTTTTTATCGTGGCATCATTTTAGTCAGCTACACCTCGATTAATTCTTTCATTGGACTAGCTTCATGTTATGTCAATTCTCTCCAACATATTTGAAAAGGGCTACAATAATTGTGAGTATGAAGCCATGGACTGATCAAAGTGGCACCTATGATTGTTGTTTTTCCAGGAAAGATTTCTCATTCTCCAAATGTTGTGACATTCAAAGAAAAATATAATCTCTCTAAAAAAAAACATAATGAAGATGACATAAAATATTTCTCATTTTAGCTTTTGTTCAAGAGTCCCTCTAGTGTTTCTTCCTCCTTCTTGAGGATTTTTTTGGTTATGGGGAAGAAAATATTAGTTGTTAGATCAAGCTAATGTGAAATCTTATATCTTCAATATGAGTATGTAAATATAATAGAATATTGAATATGTGATGAGATTCTTCACCTTTGTAATTGTGAGTATGTATATGTGTGCTTTATTTATCTCTGTATTTTTTCAAGGATATAGGATCAAGAATAATCTATCATAATGATCTCATCATCTGTGTATTAATTTAGATCTTAAATTCTATGCACTGATAGTTTAAAAGATATCTATACAATTAAATCTCATTAAAAATTAATTAACTAAAAGGCATTTTATCATAGTTTGAGGACGTGAAAGTTCGGGAACCACGTCTCAGCCAAAAATACAACCATTAGGGATTACCGAGGTATCTCTAGAGACAAGATAATCATGTACTTCAAGAGAAGGGCCTCTATAAACAGGACAAGATGGTCCAAGAACAAATGGTTGCTATCATGACTAGAATGCAATAGGTTCTTGTTTGCACCTTCTTTAAGAGTCTACTCCTCTTCTTGACAATTCTTCTTTCTTACTATTTGATAATTATTTTGTGACTTGCTCCATATATGTTGTTGAGTTGATCTTTCAAATATGGTTTTCTTTATGATGCATACAAAGTGTTTGAAAAAATTCTGAAATAAAGTAAGCATGAAAAAACTGTTAGTGTAGTGTTCTTGATCCTCTTTTCATTTTTAAAAATGGTGTTGTTGTTTTTGTTTTCAACAAATTTTGAATGATTTTATTAGTATAAATGATTTTCATCTTTGTGGAATTTGAGAAGTATGGAGGAACAAAACCTATAAGATTGTTACTTTCCATGTTTAAATCTCTCAAAGTCTTTGGATTTCCATTGGCTTTTGGGATTTGTTCCTCTAAAGCATTAAGGCTAAAACCAAAGTAGCAAGACTAAAAATGTTATGAAGAGAGGAAGGTACTAAACTAGTGAACCTATTATTTGTAAGATAGAGAACTTAAAGTTGAAAAAAGTCTTAACCACAAGAAGCATCATGAAACCACCAATAGGACAAGTGTAGTATTAGTAGTCATGACAAAAGAAAAAAACTGCAAACTGACCTGAGAACTTAAAAGAGTTAAAAGTCTTAAAAAGCAACAAATATACTACTTATTTATGAATAGCTAGTAAATTGAGCAGCCAAGTGCTTATATTAAGTTAAGTTAACACACAAACAGAGCTAGCTAATATGGTTTAAGAATGTTATGTTAAAAAAAAATGGGAGCTAGAGTGGGTGTATGAGAAAAGGCTCAAAATGATCCTTTATCTTTGAACATAGATTTAAAGTGATCCTTCTTATATTATATGGAGCACTAATAGTCCTTTAAGTTTGCAATAATGGAGTACATTCAATAGTACTCCAAATAGAAACAATAAAATTTTAGTGGTAGCTGATGACATACAAAAGTCAAGCCCATCTGCAGATAGCAAACTTCAATTGAGGAACTGAAGTACTTTGAAAACTTCCTTTTGAAGGGACTACATTGAAGGAATCACCTGAAACATTATATTATATTTGCTCAGTTTTTTAATGATTTTCAAAATGGAGAATTTTTTAAAAGAAGCCTTCTGTCGGATACCTCAAACTACCAGGATTCACATAACCATTTATGTATATGAGAAAAAGAAAGTATCACCTATTTCTTATTGCAAGAACTTGATGTGGCAAAAATAGTAGGAAAAATACCTAGCTAATGAATTAACTATATGAACTCTCTCCTTTGGAGATTATGTATGAATCTGAAAAGTGGAACAATGACTATTTTTCTTTAAAAAATTATATAATTCTTTCTGGCTATATCTAGTAAAAGGTTCTTTATCCCTCTTCCTTTATGTTCACTTGAGAGAAATGTTGCAAACTGCAAAGCATCACAACTCATATTCTGGATCTCAACATTAGAGTTCTTATGTGGTCTAAACCTTGAGAATTGAATAGATGCTAGTTAACATCTAAAAATACGTGCTTATATTTCAATCCTTTGAAAACCCTTGAGCATCACATATAGACCTTGCAAATTACATACCTTTGTTGTTAGAATTACAATTCATAAGGTGTTATTTTGTCGTCTTTTTATTCAATACTTGTTAGGTTGAATTTTTCTTAAAATTTTAAGAGGTTGTCTAAACTTGTACAATTTCAGTATTTCAGAAATAAGTGAAATCAAGTTGGCTTAGTCCTGGTAAGGTTCATATCTCAAGATTTTGATGAATAACTTGTAGATTTCTCAGTTTATTTTCGGAAGAAGTTGAGCTTTAAACAATATCTTATGTTTTTAACATGTTTGTAATTTATGATGATCTTGCTTCTGTACATGATATATACAAATTACCAAGTTGGTAGATACTTCTTGAACTTGCTATTGGCTACTATTTATTATTTGATGTCTTGTTTGTTTTCTTCATACTTCCACTCTCAATTTCTTGTGCTTTTTGTGTATTGTATTGTGAGCTTCTTCATCTGACTATAACTTTTGATTCATTTTCAGTTTTCTTCAAATTTATCTTTAGAAGTGTGTGAACGATTAAGTCATTGCTTTTTATAATCTTAATCACTCTGTGCCATCCCTTTTTATTATTAGCATTACATTATGAGATATTAAAATGATTGTCTTTCTTTTAATAACAGGAACAAGGTTCTTAAATAATGGGGTTGCCCAAGGATAAGCCTGAAGGTGTGCAATGAAAGATTTTTCATCGAATCACTGTAGTAGCATTGTAAATGTAAGGGGAAGGCCCACGCTTTGGAAACATCAACAATCAAAGAAATTATTTCAAAATCAAATATCAACCCAAACCATATTCGACTCTATCAATTCTTAGTGTGCAATCATTCTTAAGCGTAAAATGAAGTAAGGAGAATAGAATACGTGGAGGTTACCTTAGTTTGACGATTTTGAACGAAGTGATCGGAGAGTTGAGAGGGTTTGGGACATGTTTTAAGTGGTTAATATATCTATGTAATTGACACTTGAAAATAGAGCAACAAGTTTCCTAAAATTTAAACTAAAAGTATCTAATACAACACTTTATCATATATCCATGTGCTCAATATAATAGGAAAAATTATAGTTCGAGTATCTAAATGAAATTTAATTTAACGGGGATATAGATTTATTAGGTCAATTTTAATGTTCTTAAATGCATGCAGTGGTTAAGTTACACTATCATCCACTTTAAGCAAATTCTTAGTTTGGAAAAAAAGCAAAACATAAAAATCACCAGACATATAGAAAATCAATAGAGGACATGGAACTTACAATTCTCCAATATGGGAAGAAAAAAATGGCCGCTGAAATGGTGGTGTATCATTTACATCCTCTCTCAAAAGCTCCATGCTGCAAAAAATAGGACAAAACCAACATCTTTTACTATAAAAATTCAGAAAAAAAAAGGGAAAAAGACATTCTCCATTCTATAAACCGGCTCACCTTTTGAGTGCTTGTTCCTTATAAGTGGTTTTCTTCGGAGGAGCCTGGTCTTCATCATTGATGATTTTTTCATAGCCATTGGGAATGAAAGCATAAAATCCAAGGATCAAACTAGGATGTCCTTTAAACAATTCTTTCACTTTTGTTACGACACCAGCAGTATCAATTCTGTGAGAAATGTTCAAAGACTTAGTCCTACATAAATCACCAAATAAGAAAAGAAAGTAATGAGGATCATGATAAAAAGAAAATTTTAGTTGCAAACCTTCGAGCCTTAAAGTCTTTGATAATATCAATAAACATTTCATACTTCTCCATTTGGTTTGGAAATGTGTCCCTAACTTCCCTCACATAAGACAATGGGTCAACTACATTTGTACGACTGTCATACCCAATTCATCCCAAAGAGAGAGAAAAAACGCATCAGAACCATAACCATAAGTAGTAACTCAAATACATCGCAAAACATAAAAATCACTTGACATATAGAAAATCAATAAAGGACATAGAGCTTACAATTTTTCATGGGAAGAGCAAAATGGTTGCTTAAATGGTGTTGTATCATATACATCCTCTCTAAATTGCTCCATGCTGCAAAAATAGAATAAAAAACAACAACAACAAGTTTAACTATGGAAATTAGAAAAAAATAAAATACAAAAGACATTCTCTTTCTATAAACCAACTCACCTTTTGAGTGTTTGTTCCTTATAAGTGGTTTTCTTCGGAGGAGCCTGGTCTTGATCTTGGATGATTTTTTCACAGCCATTGGGCATGAAAGCATTAAATCCAAGGATCAAACTAGGATGCCCTTTAAAAAGTTCTTTTACTTTTTCTATGACACCAACAATATCAATTCTTTGATAAATGTTCAAAGACTTAGTCCTACATAAATCACCAAATCAGAAAATAAAGTAATGAGGATCATGACAATAGGAAAATTTTAGTTGAAAACCTTCGAGCCTTCAAGTCCTTCATAATATCAATGAACATTTCATACTTCTCCATTTGGTTTAGAAATGTGTCCCTAACTTCCCTCACATAAGACAATGCATCAACTACATCTATAAGACTGTCATACCTAATTCATCCAAGAGATAGAAAAAATAAATGCATCAGAACCAAAGTCACAAGTAGCCACTCAAATACATTGTTGCAAAACGAAGTGTGCGGTCTAACAATCAGTAAAGTGCAAAAAAAATTGAAAGATCAGAACTCAAATTCTAGTAAAGACTAGTGATAACTTCACACGTAACTAAATCTTGGTAAGTAGAATTACTACAAATGTAGTTGTTGGACATAGCAAGTGGAATATTTTAGACAGCCACAAACATGTAAGGCTTAATATTAATGTGGACACTCGATATACCATATGTTACATTTGAGCATCTAAACACATGATAATATGTTGAGATTTTCAAAAGACTTTTGTTCGCATTCACAAACATCATTAGGTAGATAAGTTCACAACATAAAATAAATTATCTCATTAATTATACACATCAAGCTCAATTGTAGCATTTTTTAGGTTTGAAGGCTTACTCAGTCCAATGGGTATAATTATAGTACGAGTATCTAAAGGAAATTAAATATAAGGGGGTTACTGATGTATTAAGACATCTTTAATGTTCTTAAATGCAAGTAGTGGTTAAGTTACATTCTTATCCATTAAACCAATTCTTAGTTTGGGAAAAAAGTAAAAACTTAGGATAATCATGTACATAAAAATCACCCGACACATAAAAAATCAATAGAGGACATAGAGCTTAGAATTGTCCATGAGAACAAAAAAATGAAAGCTTAAATGGTGGTGTATCATATACATCATCTCTCAATGGCTTCATGTTGTAAAGAAAAACAGAACAAAAACAACAAGACTATTTGATTTAAAAATTGAAAAAAAAAAATCTACATTACATAAAAGAACTCACTTTTGAGGTTCTCCGGAAAAGAAGAAAAAAAGTCTCAAAAGATCTATCAAAAAATGGAGTTACTAATGGTTTAAATCTAAGAACGAAAAACTTCTTTCAATTAATTTTCTCTACCTTTTCCTCCCCTCTTCTCTTACCCTGCTCTTGGACTCAGAAAAACTACGACACTCACTCAAATTTGAGAAAGAAAGAGGTGAGGCAAAAAATATATTGAGATTATGTAAATATATAGACTTATTAGTAATAGGTGTGCACAAAAGGTATAATTTTGAAATGGGCTAAAACTTAGTGATAGGTGTGCACATTTTAAAGTTCATTAATGAGCCCAAATTTTGACTTTTTATGCCTCAGTCTCCTTTATCAATTAATTTCCCAAATTGAATGTAAATTGGGGAATTAAATTTATTCCATCAGCAAGTTTTTATCTCGAAACAATATTAAGTTTAAAAAAAAGATATTACTGAAAAACACCACATACACAATGATTGATTGTTCTTCATATGTATCAAAAATAATTTTTATTTACATATATTTGCAAACTTTAGATGAAAACTGGTGTCATGCTGACTAGACAATAAGATAACATTGAATATTTTGAATTTTAAAATTATACTTATTAAATTTCATGGTCATATTAGACTACTTTAGCTCATATTATATCACTATAGGTAACATTTGACTACAATTAAAAGATTTAGTAATATTCCAAAAACGAACAATTGAATTTTTGTTAGTATTTTTGGTTATGTTATAAATTTATTGTCAATGTAATCCATCTCAAAATTTAAAAAAAACTATAGTCAAATATCTTGTCACGATGCGAAGACTCAAGTCGTGAAGGCACTTACTATAGTACATCAGTAGGTAAAGCAACCCGTAATCCAAACAACAATAAAATGCACACGGGGTAGAAACAACAATTAGTAAGAGACACAAGATATAATTTAAAGGAAAAAGTAGAAGATAGGAAAAGAAACCAATAAATATACAACAAAAACGAGAACCAATCCCAAAATTTGCTTGTCACATGTACAGAACAACTACAAAAGAGTATAAGTCCCAAAAGTGGACCTAAACTAGACAGACTTGTCCCAAAATACAAAAGACTAGTCATAGCTACAACAGAAAGAGACAGGTTGATCCATGACACCAAAATCTCACCCTTGCTTCTAAATACTCCTACAATCGGCTCGATAACAGTTGTGGTGACTAGTGCTCAAACTTGCATCATGAAAACAGATGTAGAGTGTAGTATAAGTACCAAAATAACAAGTACCCATTAGTCATCATAGGCTAACTGAGTTTGAAATGTAAAAGCAATAATGAAAAGCAGAAAAAGAAACAACCAGAAACCACAAAATTAAAACAATAACAAAAATCCTAACTAAGAAGTACACGAGATATGGAAAGAAAGAACAGTAAAGTAAATAGCTAACTAAAGCCTACTTGGACCCCATAAGACCAGATAATACACGTCTGTGCAATAACTTAAACAGACCCTCAAAAGCCCGATGGAAACACAGGAGAACTAAGGAACTACTAAAAGAACTTGAGATCACTTCCAAAATTGCCACGGCCTTCCACGACCATTAACCCCGGGAAAGGTAACCCAACAACCCAAAATAATCACCCAGTCGAGACTCGAACCCGAAAAAAATAGTGTTTTACCCGAACTCGAACAGTAACACCCCGAAAATATCTAAACTAAGACCTGAATCATTTTTCATTTGTGAAAAAGGTTGTGCCGGGTGATTCTTAAAAAAAATTGTCACGCCCCTACACCCTGGACGTAACTGGCACTCGAGAATCATTGGCCTAACTCAATACTCAGCGGAAGACTTACTCAACAATATATTCACTCAATAGCAAAGATTTAACTCAAATGTCTCAAATAAATAACTTAGAATATATAAGAATATTCAACTAGCCATAAATAGACAACTCAAGTCTTTAAAACATTTAACAAAGAAATGAAAAAAAACTCCTCAAAACAGGACTATCTATGAAGCCTCTAATGACAATGATGAAAGTCGGGACAAGACCCACGACATCCTAACAAAACTAAAAAGTAAATGAAACCATCCGAAAGCAAGGAGGCTCACTAAAGGTTGATCCATGACACCAAAAGCTCACCCTTGCCTCTAAATACTCCTACAATCGGCTCGATAACAGTTGTGGTGACTAGTACTCAAACTTGCATCATGAAAACAGATGCAAAGTGTAGTATAAGTACCAAAATAACAGGTACCCATTAGTCATCGTAGACCGAGTGAGTTAGAAATGTAAAAGCAATAATGAAAAGCAGAAAGAGAAACAACCAGAAACCACAAAATTAAAACAATAACAAAAATCCTAACTAAGAAGTACACGAGATATGGAAAGAAAGAAAAGTAAAGTAAATAGCTAACTAAAGCCTACTTGGACCCCATAAGCCCAGATAGTACACGTCTGTGCAATAACTTAAACAGACCCTCAAAAGCCCGATGGAAACACAAGAGAACTAAGGAACTACTAAAAGAACTTAAGATCACTTCCAAAACTGCCATGGCCTTCCACGACCATTAACCCCGGGAAAGGTAACCCAACAACCCAAAATAATCACCCAGTCGAGACTCGAACTGGAAAAAAATAGTGTTTTACCCGGACTCGAAGTGTAACACCCCAAAAATATATAAACTAAGATTTGAATCATTTTTCATATGCGAAAAAGGTTATGCCGGGTGATTCTTAAAATAAATTGTCACGCCTCGAGCCTACACCCTGGACGTAATTGGCACTCGAGAATCATTGGCCTGACTCAATACTCAGTGGAAGACTTACTCAACAATATATTCACTCAATAGCAAAGATTTAACTCAAATGTCTCAAATAAATAACTTAGAATATATAAGAATATTCAACTAGCCATAAATAGACAACTCAAGTCTTTAAAACATTTAACAAAGAAATGAAAAAAACTCCTCAAAACAGGACTATCTATGAAGCCTTTAATGACAATGATGAAAGTCGGGACAAGACCCACGACATCCTAACAAAACTAAAAAGTAAATGAAACCATCCGAAAGCAAGGAGGCTCACTAAAGGTTGATCCATGACACCAAAAGCTCACCCTTGCCTCTAAATACTCCTACAATCGGCTCGATAACAGTTGTGGTGACTAGTGCTTAGACTTGCATCATGAAAACAGATGCAGAGTGTAGTATAAGTACCAAAATAACAGGTACCCATTAGTCATCGTAGGCCGACTGAGTCAGAAATGTAAAAGCAATAATGAAAAGCAGAAAGAGAAACAACCAGAAACCACAAAATTAAAACAATAACAAAAATCCTAACTAAGAAGTACACGAGATATGGAAAGAAAGAAAAGTAAAGTAAATAGCTAACTAAAGCCTACTTGGACCCCATAAGCCCAGATAGTACACGTCTGTGCAATAACTTAAACAGACCCTCAAAAGCCCGATGGAAACACAAGAGAACTAAGGAACTACTAATAGAACTTGAGATCACTTCCAAAACTGCCACGGCCTTCCACGACCATTAACCCCGGGAAAGGTAACCCAACAACCCAAAATAATCACCCAATTGAGACTCGAACCCGAAAAAAATAGTGTTTTACCCGAACTCGAAGTGTAACACCCCGAAAATATATAAACTAAGACCTGAATCATATTTCATTTGCGAAAAAGGTTGTGCCGGGTGATTCTTAAAAAATATTGTCACGCCACGAGACTACACCCTGGACGTAACTGACAATCGAGAATCATTAGCCTGACTCAATACTCAGCGGAAGACTTACTCAACAATATATTCACCCAATAGCAAAGATTTAACTCAAATGTCTCAAATAAATAACTCAGAATATATAAGAATATTCAACAGGCCATAAATAGACAACTCAAGTCTTTAAAACATTTAACAAAGAAATGAAAAAAACTCCTCAAAACAGGACTATCTATGAAGCCTCTAATGACAATGATGAAAGTCGGGACAAGACCCACGACATCCTAACAAAACTAAAAAGTAAATGAAACCATCCGAAAGCAAGGAGGCTCACTAAAGGTTGATCCATGACACCAAAAGCTTACCCTTGCCTCTAAATACTCCTACAATCGGCTCGATAACAGTTGTGGTGACTAGTGCTCAGACTTGTATCATGAAAACAGATGCAGAGTGTAGTATAAGTACCAAAATAACAAGTACCCATTAGTCATCATAGGCTGACTGAGTTTGAAATGTAAAAGCAATAATGAAAAGCAGAAAAAGAAACAACCAGAAACCACGAAATTAAAACAATAACAAAAATCCTAACTAAGAAGTACACGAGATATGGAAAGAAAGAACAGTAAAGTAAATAGCTAACTAAAGCCTACTTGGACCCCATAAGACCAGATAGTACACGTCTGTGCAATAACTTAAACAGACCCTCAAAAGCCCGATGGAAACACAGGAGAACTAAGGAACTACTAAAAGAACTTGAGATCACTTCCAAAACTGCCACGGCCTTCCACGACCATTAACCCCAAGAATGGTAACCCAAGAACCCAAAATAATCACCCAGTCGAGACTCGAACTCGAAAAAAATAGTGTTTTACCTGGACTCGAACTGTAACACCCCGAAAATATCTAAACTAAGACCTGAATCATTTTTCATTTGCGAAAAAGGTTGTGCCGGGTGATTCGTAAAAAAAATTGTCACGCCTCGAGCCTACACCCTGGACGTATCTGGCACTCGAGAATCATTGGCCTGACTAAATACTCAGCGAAAGACTTACTCAACAATATATTCACTCAATAGCAAAGATTTAACTCAAATGTCTCAAATAAATAACTCAGAATATATAAGAATATTCAACTAGCCATAAATAGACAACTCAAGTCTTTTAAACATTTAACAAAGAAATGAAAAAAACTCCTCAAAATAGGACTATCTATGAAGCCTCTAATGACAATGATGAAAGTCGGGACAAGACCCACGACATCCTAACAAAACTAAAAAGTAAATGGAACCATCCGAAAGCAAGGAGGCTCACTAAAGCAACTCTGGAACTGAACATGGTATCAACGGTGCGCCTGTTGATGTCCTTGAACTCCTGTATCTGTATCATAAATGATGCATGAAAAACAGCGTCAGTACATGGAATGTACAAGCATCCAAGGGGAACTATAGAGCATAGACATAACTTTGAACTAATAAAAAGGAAGAACGTACTCACCTCATCTCATCTCAACTCTACTCAAGGATACTCAAACTGAGAAGTACTCAACTCAGTTTAATACAAAAGCAACAATAAAGTTGAACTATAAAGAAACCTTTTAAAACAGTAGATAATAACTCAATGTATTTAAAAATACAACAATAGCTCTTTTACTCTTATTTTGGAGATTCTCTAACTAACAACCATCACTATGAGTTATGTGATGATACAACGTCTCACCCGTGTTGCTAGAACTGTCCTATACCTTGCCGGAGTATAAGACATAAATGGATCCACTAAGTTATGCTAAAAAGCAATAAGGAATCATCTAAAATGTAACACCCTTTCTACCCACGTTGACATACATGGTTTATGTGGACTTTGAGTAGTCTGAACTCATCCCCATATCAGTGTTCAATACTACTCCCAATAATATAGCTCATGCTCATATGTTTAAAAACATTTCCTCATCCTCAAACTTTAAGATTATTACTCAAAAGGTTCCTCTTAAAACAGATAGTACTCAAAACTCCTCATGAACTAATTTGGAAATCGATGTTTCCTCTCATTTTAAATGTAAAAACTTTACTTTTGGGAATACTTAGTTACCATATATTCATTTTTAAAAATTAAACTCAACTCTCCTCATCCTCGTACTCAAGTACTCAAGTCTTAAAACAAGTTTTAAAAGTTTGTAAAAAGACTTCTCAAAATAACTCAAAAGACTCTCTCAAAATCAACTTTTTATCTTTTCTTGAATTTGAATTATGAATTAAAGAGTTATGATTCATGATATGAAGGACCTCGTGATGATTAAATTTAGTTTAGACAGTTTGGATTAAGAAAGTAATGAAAGCTCAACTCGAAGGGACAAGTACGGATCGATGAACAAAGAAGAAGGCGGCATGATGCTCCGGGTGCAAGGGTGGTGCGTCGCGCCAGACCTCCAACTACTAGGGTCAATTCTGGCGCACTGTTGGAGCCCCACGCCTGCCCTCTTGGGGAATCTGGGGCGCAATGCCCCAGCCCCTTTCCAGAACTATCACAAAAGTATAGGACGGCCCTGGCAGCGTGAGACAAAACATTGTATCATCACAATGGCTCTTAAGTGATGGTTGTTGGTTAGAGAAACTCCCACAGAAGTATTTTGTATTCTTATATACACAGAGTTAATCGTATTTTTATATACATTCAGAGTTTACATTGTATCCTTGCATACATATAGAGTTACTATTGTATTACTAAATACACAGAGTTGATATCCATGTTTTAAAAAGCTTTTCTTTATATTGCACTTGTTTATGCTGCTTTATATTGAAATGAGTTCAGTTCAGTTCAGTTGAGACTAGCTTTGTTCTTTCAGTTCCTTTCAAGCTTATGTCTTGTTTTAATATTCCCCTCGCATGCTCGTACATTCAATGTACTGACACCATTTTGCCTGTATCGTTGTTATGATGCAGATACAGGTAACCAAGATCAGCATCCATCGCTTCGTTGATCCAGTTGAGCATTCAAAGTCTTGTGGTAAGCCTTCTTGCTTTCCGGAGGATCCCTATTTACATTGCTTTAGCAGTTTTTAGTTGTTAGGATGATCGGGGGTCTTGTCTCGACATCAATCTCAGTTTTACAGGTTTCATAGATGGACAGTTAGTTAGTTCATTTGTCACTACTTTGCTATTGGTTTATGTTTTAAGACTTGAGTGTCATCTTGGCTAATTGAATGTTTCTTTTAAGACATCCTAAGTTTATTTCATAAGTTCATCATTTGAGACTATTTTCTTGTGTTTAAATCTTCCACTAAGTAGTAGGCCAGGCCAAGGGGTCGTTTGGGGCCAACAATGATTCTCGAGTGCCAGTCCCGCCCACGGTGTAGGCTCGGGGAGTGACAAATTATACTTAATGTTCCAGACTCATGGAATCGTCGAAACACAAATACGAGGTCTCCTTGATCCGACATTTGTGAAAACCACGAGAAACTAACTCAATACCTAAAAAGGCTAAAACAAGTTCGGGACCTCTCAAAAATCAACCAAGACCTCACCTAAGCCTAAAATCATCACCCAAATCCAACGGAACTCTCGAAATTTTGATCCAGTCATCCGAACCTCGAATGTTCACCAAAGTCATGCCAAAGGCTAAATTTCCACAATTTCATAACTTAGGACCTTAAATCCTCAAAAGGACTTTGAATCTGAAACCGACAAATCTCACTGACCAAATCCACATTCTATGATTGATGGAATCTACGGAATTCCATTCAGACACTCGAAACTCCAAAAGACACCGAAAACCACTTTCTTAACAACCTTAACCTTTCAAACTCAAAACTTATCAAATTCTTAACTTTAAACTCAAAGTCCAAAATCAACTTTCAAAATTCAACCAAAAACCACTCCGGATCGATATTAGGGGGAGAAATACGGTAAATTCACAAGATTTCCAAAAATGACCGACTAGTCATTACAGTATAACATGGAGGCATGGGATCAAGGTGCATTAGTTTATGGGTGTTGTACTTGGGAGGGTAAAATCATGTGGATTAACACTTGGGGTGGTGTAACTTTCATATTGCATGTTTCCTTCTACATGTCTACTTTTTATTATGTGGTAGATTTAGGTTGACCGATTATGCCTACTAGTACGTGTGTTTGTACTAATACTACTCTTGATATGCCACTTGACTTAGTCTGGTTGTTGGGTCAGTGATGTTTCTTAGGTTAAGACGATGATGATCTTCGATAGCTTCCATTTTCCTTCCTTATAATTAATAGGAGTTGTGTCGTATTTGCTTTTATAAAATGTACTCTTTTAGGAGCTCTTGTAACTCTTTAGACTAGTTCCTTGGGGATGATTTTTGGTCCTATGTGTGAATTATACTTGCTTAAAATATTGAAGTTATGTGATTATTGAACATGTATTATGTAATTCAGTCCTGAGATTTTATTGCCATGAGGCAAAGTCTATAATATATATTTTTGGGAATGATATTAAAGTCATTTTAAAACTAGCATAGGCTTACCATTGGTAAAGATGGTAAGGGGAAAAGACAAACTGTGACCTTGGGGAAATTTTGGTTTCAGGACAGTCGATAATGGTTTGGAACCATAAGAAGGGTTAATCTTGTGTCATAGTTGTAGGTGATGATATGAATTGTGCTCCTGTGTTATTTGGTATTCATTTAGCGATAATGTTGTGAGACTCAACTCTGTTTTTCCTTGTTTTGCATCCCCCAGACCAATTTGTATTACCTATTCCATTCATATCAATGCTGAAAAAGAAGAGAAATTCATTCCAAACATCCTAGCATGGAAACAGTGATTATAGAATCCAAAAAACAACAAAGCATAAAAGATGTCTTATGCCCAAACGAGGCAAACCAAAAAAAGTATCAAGTATCCTAGAGGGTACGAGAATCCTCTTGTGTTCCCAACATTAACATCATGGGGTGGGGTCTCTTCCCTCCGGCTCCAAGTAGGGCACCTCCTGCTCTAGGGCAATGCAACTGAACATGACTTTCATGGTCTTCCACATGCGAGTAAGCAGACGGTCTGTAACACCCCAGAAAATTTTTGAACTAAGACTCGAACCGTTCTTCGTAGTGAGTGAGATTTTACCAAGGAGTTTAAAATTTCTTAAGTGTTAAGGTCACTAGATGTAGCACCTTGAGTTTCAAAAAGAATTAAATTGGAAATAGCAAAATCTGAAATTTTGCAAGTTATGCTTAAGTATGAGTTTTGGGTCTACTTCAAACAACTATAACTCCTAGCTCAAGATTAATTAGGTGTGCTACCAGATACCGTAGCGAAGATCTTTGAATTATCTTTCCAACGCCATGGAGTTTGCTATGTTTCGTGGTCGGATGAGTGAGATATGGCCTTTTGAAGATAGGCTGTCCAGTTAAGGAAGGTTAGCCGAAAATAGAGAAGGGTATTTTGGTCTTTTCCTTACCCAATCAAATTTAATTCGATTTTAGTAATATTTTAAGGGTCTAATCCTATTAGGTTCAGTTTTATAATCCTAAAATTATCCTAGGGTTTTAGTTGAGAGTTCAAGAAGAGAAAAGAAGAGAGAAGAGGAGAAAAGAGGAGAGGATCAAGCGTTCGTCGAGATTCTTGCGTGTTGTAGCGGATTTTCGCCATGGGTTTGATCCCTAAGAGGTATGTAAGCTTCCATAGTGTTGGGTTCTTTCACCCACATGCCAATCATGATTTATTCAGCGTAATTTCGTTCTTGAAATTTAAGGATTTAAGTTCTTGATTAGTTCTTGACAAGTGTTCTTGAAGTTTCATTAAGTTTTGATGTAAGATTCTACTTGGGTCAACTTTAAATGACCATATCTCTTAGAATATTAAGAGTTACGTGAGCCATAACCTATCCAATTAAAGGTAATTGAATCTACTTTCCAACCCCACCAGTTTCACGTCAATCTAATATCTGAGTAAAAAGTTATGACTATTTTAGTAACCTATACAGTGCTGTTACGAATTAGCTGACGGGAAAATATTGAAAATAATCGTTTTTTGTCTTTTTACCTCCAAGAAAACCATCAACGAATTTCTTGACTAATTAAAAAGCTCAAAACAGTCAGATTTACATCTTCACTCATGAAAATCATAATTTTGGCTATAGAGATTTTAATAAACTAACTCGAGAATCTCAAGAAAGGTCTTCTTGATTGTTTACCTTCAAGCTAAGGTTTCAAGGCTTCTAATCAAGTTCGTCTTCAAGATTCTTAAAGATTATTCAATATTCTTCAAGAATCTTGTTCTTCTAGGTATGTAAGGCTATCATAGTGTTGGACTAGTTCGTCCTCACGCCCTACATCTACTTTCAGATCAGAAAAAGAGTAATCTAGGATACTTTCCCTAGATTTGAGTATTCTTGAGATAAGTTGATTTTGAGTTCTTGAATTCATATTTCTTTTAAAAGTTCTATTCCTAATTATCGAATAGCTATATTGTTATTGAGATCCTTCATATCATGAATCATAACTCTTGAATTCATAATTCAAATTCAAGAGAGAGTTAAGAGTAGAGTTCAAGGAAGCCTTTGAGTTCAATTGTGAATCCTTTGAGATCAACTATCGATTTGAACTAAGTTTTGAGGAAGTAAGTCAGAGAATGAGAAGAGACACATACATGAGTTTCATAATGTTATGTAGACCTACAAGTCAAGTCGTTCATGCCCATAAATTCTGCATGAACTCCAGAAGTTAAGTATCTTTGAGAGGAGTAGTATCTTCAAGTTCTACGTCTTGAGTATTGAGTTCCTAATCCCCTTTGAGATTATATTTCTAAGCATGGGACTATTACATGTTACCCATAAAGTCTTTGAGTTGAATTGTTCATGCCCATAATTCCGCATGAATCCTATAAGTCGAGCAGTCTTGAGAAGAGAAGTATCTTTCAGTCCTTGAGTTGAGTCGTTCATGCTCATAATTTCGCACAAACCCTCTGAGTTGAGCATTCTTGAAATTAGTAGTATCATTGAAGTTCTTGAGTTCCAAGTATTTGAGTTCTATCTATGGTTATTGAAAACCTTGCATTGAGTAGTTCATGTCCATAATTTGGTATGAGCCATATTTTAAGAAGTCTTTTACAAACGTTTTAACTTTGTTTTAAGACTTAAGTTTTGAGTTCAGTAAAAAGTAAAGAGTAAAGTTTGAAGTCCTTTTCTTCAAAAGTATATGGGGACTAAGTATTCCCAAAGAGTTTATAAATGTTTTCACATTTAAATAAGAACGGAAACTGAGATTTCCAAAGGGCCTTCGGGCTAGTTTTCAGAAAAGAGTAATAGTTTTCTAAATGAAGCAAGCAGGGAAACTGAGATTTCCAAGATAGCCTTTGAGCTAAGTTTTTGAGCAATTATCTCAAATCAGCAGAAAGAAGTGTGTTTTTTAAAACATAAGAGCTAGTATATTTTTGGGAGTAGTATTGAGCACCGATATGGGGGAGAGTTCAGACAACTCACAGCCCCCATAAACCATGTAGCCATCATGGGTAGAAAAGGGTCATACTTTTTAGATGAATCCTTTTCACATAGACTAGTGGATCCATTAGTAGTTCAGGTCCTATACCTTTGGCCGGGTATAGGATGCGCTGGCAGCGTGAGGTAGATCGTTGTATCATCACTATAGCTCTTATGTGATGGTTGTCGGTTAGAGAAACTCCCACAAAAGTTATTGTATTTTTATATACATCAGTTTATTGTATTTTTATATACATTTCAAAGTTATGTTGTATCCTTGCATACACACAGATTTGACAGCATGTTTTTAAACAGTTTGTTTCTTTATATTGCACTTGTTTTAAATTGCTTTATATTGAAATGAGTTCAATCATATTTAATTGAGTATTCAAAGTTGAGTATCCAGAGTCAAATATCATATCTTTGAGTCGAATATCATATCTAATCTCGGAGTTGAGTATCTTATCCTTGAGTACTTCTGAGTTGAGTAAGTTTGAGTAGTTTTGAGTACCCTTGAGTATTCCTTGAGTTGAGTAAGTTTGAGAAGAGGTAAGTATGTTTCATTTCTATCAAGTTCCAAGCTTATGTTTATGTATTAGAATTCCTCTTACATGTTCGTACATTCCACGTACTGAGCCATTTGGCCTGCATCTTTTCATGATGCAGACACATGTATTCAGGATCATCAACAGGAGCTTCGTTGATACATCCGAGAGTTCGAGTTAGCTATGGTGAGCCTCCTTGCTTTCGGAGGATTTCATTTACCTTTCAGTTATATCAGTTGTTAGGATGTCGTGGGTCTTGTCCCGACTTCCATCTTTATCAGTTAGAGGCTTCATAGATAGTCAGTACAGTTGAGAAGTCTGTATCATTTATTTTATTAAATGTTTTAAAGACTAAAGTTGCCTTTTTATGGCGAGTTGTATATATTTTATTATACAGAGTTTTCTTTGGACTTAAAGTTTGTATTTAAGTTTTATGAACTTTTATTTCAGTTTTTAAGCTTTGTATGCTTGAATCAGTTTTCCGCTTGTAGTCAGCCAGGATGAGGGTTCGCTTGGGGACCAGCAATGGTCTTCGAGTGTCGGTCACGTCCAGGGTGTAGGCTCGGGTCGTGACACGGTCCCAAGAGCACCCTCTCTTCCTCTCAACATCAAGTTGTCTCGACTATAACACTATCTCTACAGCCATCCGATCGCGTGAAACAATGATCACCTATAAAGAACTTTATGAGAAACTGCTTGACCATGAGATCTTTCTTAAGCATGAAGAAGCCAAACGAACACCGCCAATTACTGTAATTTCTCAAAGAAATGACCAAGTACGTTCAAGAAATAACAACAACCTAAAGCTGGTAATACCTCATAAGATAGCCAGCAATGGCGTTCCCAGACACCCTGAGACTCATCAAATGCCCAATAGTGGCGCTCTTGTCAAAATCAGCAGCCCCAAAACACTGACTATTTCCTTCGCTGTCAACTTTGTGATCACCCCGACCACTCTGCCAAAGTGTGTAGATCCTAGTCTCACAACCACTTTTGGGCTCGTGCAAATTATGATGATCAGTTTCCACAGCAACAAGATTCATGGATTGTTGATTTTAGGGCCAACCATCACATCATAATTGATGCTGGCAGCTTGGCCACTTCTTAGGACTACCACGAACCCAAAGAGATCTCAATGGGAAATGGTAACACCATTCCAATTTCTCACACTGGTAACACTCACTTATGTGCATCAAATAAAAGCTTCAAAAAAAATGATACCATTTATGCCCCATACATAATAAAAGAACTCTTCTCTCTGTCTCTAGATTTTGTAATGATAACAAAATATTTATTGAACTTTTTCTTCGTAATTTTCTTGTGAATGATTTGACTACGGGGGCGCCTCTAGTGTGCGGGCAGAATAGAGATGGGTTGTACAAGTGGCCGCAAAAGACTAAACACATATCCCAACCTCAATTAAATCTGGTAGTTCGTCGTCTTCCTCTTGACCTATGGCATCGATGATTGGGGCATCCAAATCGTCAAAGTTTACACAAACTATTAACAAAGTACTCAATTCCATTTTCTGATTCAAAAACTTCTTCAGTTTGTAATTCTTGCAATTCAAATAAAATGCACATGTCACTTTTTCTCTAAAAACACTACAAAGTCAACAACTACTGGAAATTATTTACAGCGATTTATGCAGAGGCATATCCAGGATTTCGGCTAGATGGGTGCACGATTTTGAAAAAATGTATCTTAAATATAAGTTTGATCGATTTGACTTTTAGTTCTTAATACGAACCATTAAATTTTAAAAATTATAGGTCCAAAATATATAATTCTACTAGTTTTAAATTTTAATATACACATTTGATTTAATTATATCAAAAAATGTACAATGCTAAATTTTTTAGGAATTTTCAATGTAACACTTGAAAATTTTGAAAGGTTAAGGAAAAAAACAAAAGCAAAATTAGTTAAAACGTCAAAAGTGTAATTGATAACCATTTGAAAAGGTGTTACTCAAAAAGACAAGACAGATATAAGATTTAAATCTCTATCCTCACTTAGAGATGTGCACCAAATTATCATCATATTATTATATGATACTTTGAACATGGGTTCACACATCTATATTTAAATATTTTTAAAAAATATATAACACTACTATATATGACCTAGAGGGGGAGCATGGATTCATGTGAACCCACGACACCCCCACTAGATACGCCTCTGGATTTATGGGGACCTTCCCCTGTGTTATCCATTGATAAAAGTGTTATTATGCATTGTTTGTTGATCAATTTTTGAAATATATGTGGATATATACTCTAAAGTGAAGTTCAAGATGATTTTAAAAGTCTACATTTATTACTTGAACATCACTTTGATACAAAAATTCTCTCATTTACACTGATGGTGATGAATTTGAAGGATTATCTCCATATTTAAAATCATATGGTATTGAACATCTTGTTTCACCTCCTTATATACCTCAACGTGTAGTTGTAGCTATACGACACCAAAGACATGTTGAAATCAGCAAAACCTTAATTCATCAAGCCTCACTTCCCCCGATTTTTTGGAGTTTTGCTTGCCATCAGGCAGCTTATCTCATCAATAAATTACCCTCAACTACCCTAAAAGATAACTGCCCACATGAAATACTTTTTCAAGACACCTCAAAATATGATTCTATAAGAACTTTCAGGTGCTTATGTTATCCTTGTCTTCGACCATAAACCAAAAATAAGTTTTGAGCCTAGTTCAACTCCATGCGTATACCTGAGTTTTTCCAACAAATGCTACTATCACCGATGCTTTGATCCAATTTCATCAACAAAAAAAATTGAGGGATGTTTTATTTTTTGTGAATAATTTTCCTTTTCAAAATATTTTCTCATTTATCAAATTTCCAAATTAAATCATGGGAAAACACTATGCAGGAAATCGATCAGAATTTCACATGTGAAGCTCAAAACTTAAACATTGATCTTCCGCCGGCTATTACATGTGGACCTTGCCCGCAAAGTTTTCCCATGCCACTCACCACAAACAGAGAGCAAACCCAAAATTCAGGTATTCTCTTTAACTCTCCTCTAAATTCTATAACTAATGAAGTCGTAGTTTCCCCTCAAAATTAATGGCAACCACTCAATCTTTCTTCACTGAACCAAAATACCCATTTTCAATAAGAAAACCCACCTCTATTAACTTATCGACGAAGCAATCCACCTTCAGCTCCTCAATCGTTACCTTCATTGGCCAACCAAAACACCCATGTGTCTCCTACTGTACCTAACCCCATTGCACCTCCTTCTATTCCACACTTATCAGCTCTCATTACACCCCTAAGCACACAGCCCATTAAACCCACTTCAGTCACGCCTTCCACCACAACCTCGAGTCACTCAATGGTTACCCGTTCCAAAAATAATATCCATAAGCCCAAACAGCACCTTCGCTTTCTTGCTCATTCTCCAAGTTCGGAAACACCTTATTCCTATAAACAAGCTCAGTGTGAACCCCCACTGAAATGTTTTTGTGCAAGCTAAATTTGACACCCTTGTGAGAAACCATATGTAGACTTTGATTCCCAACGATCCTTCGAAGAGAGAAGTAAACTGCAAGTGGCTCTTTGCATTCAGAATCATTTGTTGGCTTTATATAAGCATAAAGCTCGATTAGTAGCCAAATGCTTCACTCAGAGGTCTGGACTTGACTACTATTCAACCTTTAGTCACATAGTCAGGTCTACAATCATTCGCCTAGTTCTCGCTATCGTTGTTTTATGCAACTGGTGTTTTTATCAACTTGGTGTATATAATGCATTCTTGCAAGGTGTGGTAATATTGGAACTACATACATTTGTGAAAATCATGTCTTTCATAGTAAGATGAAGCATATTTCCATCGACTTCCACCTTGTTTGTGATCAGGTTCAACACAAAGAGGTTGAAGTGAAGCATCTACATGTTGTTGATCAGGTTGTTGATGTCCTAACTAAGCCATTGTCGCATGCATCTTTCTGTCGTATGTTTGACAAGTTGGGTATTGTAGATGTCAATACCAACTTGCGGGGGAGTAAAAGAGATATAACATGAATTTATCTTCTTGTACAACTAAGATTAGTTGTTGTATCACTTTAGGACTTATTATTGTATCAACACCTATATATACTCTTCATCAACTTATGAATAATAAAGACTTCTTCTCATTCTCTATCTAGTCATATAAGTTTTACTCTCAACCTTCCAACTCATTCTCTATCTAGTCATATAAGTTTTACTCTCAACCTTCCAAATTGTTCTGTTTCCTCTAAATTCTTCTATAATTCGTGTAAGTGCAACAAAATGCACATAACACCATTTGGGGTTTCTTCAATAAAATCGACTCTACTGTTAGAGTTTATATATTATGATGTTTGGGGTCCTGCACCTTTTTATTCAGTTGATGGGTTACGATATTATTTTAATACTTGTTGATCATTTCACTAAATATGTTTGGCAATATACTATAAAAACGATGCCTAAGGTTTCTCAAAATCTTTCCACGATTTAAACCTTAGTTGCAAAATATTTCAACAAGTTCACCGTCTTCTTTTATTCGGGTAATGGTCGTGAATTTATCCATCTGAAAGATTATTTTTTTTCTAATGGAATATCTCATTTTCTTACTCCACCATACACTCTTTAGCATAACGATGTTGCGGAAAGACACCATAGACATATAGTTGAAACCGGTGTTACTCTTCTTTACAATGCCAATTTTGTCTTTCTCATTTTGGTCACTTGCTCTCCAAACTGCCTTCTATTTAATCAACTGGCTTCAAACACCTCTTCTTCATTATGATTCAACATGTCTTCTAATTTTCGGCAAGTCTCCCAAGAATGATAAATTATGTGTGTTTGGTTGTCTTTGTTATCCATGGCTACGGCCTTATTCTCATAACAAGCTTGAACCTCGTTCTAACTCATGCATATTTCTTGGTTACTTTAATGATCAAAGTGCCTACAAATGCTTTGATCCTCAAACACACAGAATTTATTTATCTCGCCATGTTGATTTTATTGAGCATGTTTTTTCCATTTTTTGGTTCCACCCCCATGAGCCCATTCCAATAGAAGAAACTTCCAACACTTGGTTTCCACGTCTATTGGCCTCCTCAGAATTTTCTTTGGCTATACAACCAGATTCCAGTAAGAGTGCTTCTCCAGATGTGGCATCTCCTATAAATATTCTTTCCTCTTTGGATACATTGAGAATTACTACACAAATGTTAGGTATGGGCATAACTCATGCAGCAGATTTAGATTATTTTTCTTCACCTGCTTCCTCAGCTTTACAGGATTCAACACTTGTCTATAACACAGAACCAAGTGTTCCCATGTCATTGTCAATTGACCAACCTTTATCATCTACATCAACAGTAAAACAAATATTGACACCTCACATGAACTATCCACCACTAAGCCAATTTCTTCACCCATCATTACCCCGTCCTCCATTTTTCACCATGAGACCTCTAAGGGTGTGTTTGGTATGAAGGATATTTTTCAATTTTCTCATTTTTGGTGGGCTTAAATGTTTAGGAAAATGTTTTCCAAATTAACTTATTTTCCTCAAATTTAAGGAAAATGACTTCCCTTCAAAAATTAAGGAAAATATTTTTCAAAACGCTCCTCCAACCTCAAATTACAATTTCTTTTTCTTACCCTATCCCATACCCCGACCCTCCCCATTCAAAAAAGAAAATCAAAAAGTCAATTTCTTTTGTCCCAGCCCCTCCCCCCAACCAAAAAAAATTAAAAACTTAAAATTTTATTTTTGAAAAATAGTTCAAATTTTAAAAATTTTGATTCTTTTTACCCCGCACAACTCCTAACTACCCCTACCCCCACCCCCACCCATCCCCACCCCCCACAAAAAAAGTTTAAAAGTTTGTTTTTAAAAGAATTCAGATTTTCATTTTCTTTAACCCACATCTACAAGCCCCCTCTCCCCCAAAACAATAATTTAAAAGTTTGTTTTTGAAAAATATTTTTAAATTTTAAAAATTTTATTTTATTTACCCCCCCACCACCACCCCACACACACACAAACACACAAAATAATTTGTTTTTTTTTTTTAGATTGGTTTCCGAGTCAAAATTATTTTCTACTCTCTAGTAAGAAATAAAAGATATTTTCTTTAAAATGTTTTTCATTCACAAACCAAAACACGAAAAAATATTTTTTACTTACCAACCAAACATGAGAAAATAAGTCAGAAATCCACTTATTTTCTAGGAAAACATTTTATTTCATACCAAACATACCCTAAATCTTTGAACTCTTGTTGTCCATCATCTACACCATTATCTCTATCATCCAAACACTCATCCTATGATTACTATGATCAAAAGCAACATTACCAAACCAGTCCCAAAACTATGTTCATGTTACCACTACTTCATCTACCTCAGTTTCCTCTTTATCTGCATCTACAAGCATCAAAACAGAACCCAAAAGGATTGATCATGCTTTAAGAGATCCTATGTGGAAGCAAGCGATGATTGTTGAGATTACTGTCTTACAATGTCAAGGTATATGGATGCTTGTGCCACCTCCTTCCGGTAAGAATATTGTGGGCTCAAAGTGGATTTTTAGGATAAACATGAATGCGGATGGCAATTTAAATAAATATAAATCACGGTTAATTGCACAAGGTTTTACTTAAAAACTGGACTTGATTATATTGAACCTTTTCTCCAGTTGCAAAACATACCACTGTTCGGGTTATTTTATCCATTGTTATATCTAACAATTGGTGTCTCACTCAATTGGATGCTAATAATGCTTTTCTGCATGGTACTTTGACTGAGGAAGTCTACATGTCTCAGCCTAAGGGTTTTGTTGATTCAATTCGGCCTATTCATTTTTGTCGTCTTCGAAAAGCAATTTATGGCTTAAAGCAAGCCCCTAGTACATGGTATGATGAGTTCAATGGATATCCACTATCTTTTGGATTCAAAGCTTCCATAACAGATTTGTGCCTCTTTATTTTATTTGTTGCTAGGATAATCTTTCATCTCATAGTTTATGTGGCTGACCTCATTGTGACTAGTAATAGTGATTTTGTTATTTAATTATTTGATACCAAGCTTGGCACTCAGTTTTCGATCAAGGATTTGGGAAATCTTACGTATTTTCTTGGATTTCAAGTCATTCGTACATCGAGTGGTATTTTGTTATCTCAAAGAAAATACTTAGAGGATATTGTGGATCATGCTTCCATGGCTGGGGTAAAATCTGATTTTAACTCCACTCACGACCACTAATTCTCTTATGATGGATGATAGTGCACATCTACATGACCCTAAGGAGTATTAGGTTCCTGTTGGTTCCCTCCAATAACTGGCACTAACACATTCGGATATTGCCTTTACAACACATCGTCTCTCTCAATTTGCACTTCACCCAACAACAAACAATTGGAATGCCTTTAAGGATATTATTCCTTATCTTATTAAGCACAATTGATCATGGCTTATTTCTACTAAAGAATTTCCACTTGATTTACATGCCTTATCGGAGGTGGATTGGGCAAGAAATAAAGATGATTGAACGTCCACTAGTGCTCTTGTTATTTTTTTTGGTAAGAATCCATTGGCTTCAGAATCTGTGTCAAGAACTTTCACTCAGCTCTCTTCGACCTCCACTCATTTATTATGATAACATGGGCTCCACTTATTTGGCTGCTAACCTAGTGTTCCCCTGCAAAATGAAGTATTTGGAAAATGATTATCACTTTGTCCGATCTCTTGTTGGTCAAGGACTTCTTCGTGTTGTGCATGTCTCTACTAAAGATCAACTTGCACATGCACTTACAAAACCATTAGCTCGTACTGATTTTTAAAGATTGTGATCTAAGATTGTCGTTCTTGCTCTTTCCAATGACCACAATCTTAAGGCAAAATCTTAGAAGAATATCATGTCATGATTTCTTTCTATCAAATATAGTAAATTGATTGTATTATATTATAGGATATATAATTGGTTTAAATAATATTATTTATAGAAGTAAGGATTAATTCTAGTTAATAAGATGTTAGTCATTTGTTTGCAATATATTATCTTAGATATTTTTTATAATTTTTTTGTTTATTAATGTGAAGATTTGAATGGTTTAATTCAAAGCTGATATTTATGGTAACATGTAGATAGTTTTTCTTTATTTCAGTTTTGTACCCTTTTTATATTTATATATAATCTTCAATATTATTTTATGTGAAATTAAGATCATAAAATTCACTACTAAAATATTTTGGAGCCTCAAAATGTAAGGGTCTAAAGCAAACGCTTTATTGGGCCACCTTTGTGACCTTAATTAGAAGAGCAACTTTCACATATAACAAACATAAAAATCATATTTATATGTTATAGCTATAGTTTGCATAATTACGCTTCATAGCAAATTTTATGTTTGCTATGGAGCTTTTGATTTGTCTAATTAGCTACAGACATTCAATTTTATACAAATTGTTCAGTTTTGTATAAATTCATTTATACATTGTAATTTGTATAATAAGATATGTATTCGTATAATTATAAGTGTATAGGACGAAAATATATGTATTTGTATTTGTATATACACTTTTTCTCTCACTTTATACAAACACAAACGCATTTTATACATTTTATACCGAAATGTATAAAATGACTAATTGTATACCGAATCAGATGGCAAAAAAAGGGGATGTTTGCTGTGAATTACAATTAAAATAAACTATGGCTATAGCATTTAATTTGAATTAATATTTGCTATTTCATACAATTTTCCCTAATTAGAACTAGTGGTGAATCGATATAGAAAGAAGAGGATATCACGATATCTTGACTTCTTTTATATATATATATATACTTAATTTGAACATATTGTTGCATGCAAATGATATTATTCGGGATTTATTTTCAATGCAGATATATATTGTTGTGACTTTAAATATTCCATTGCATAAGATATGGCTATGAAGCTCGATAATAAGGAGAAAAATAGATTTCTTTTATGCTATTATAAAGTTCTTGTACAATTAAAAGCAACTCAATACTTCCTCTGTTTTATATTAGTTGAATTTATGAGACAATGCATACTTATTAAGAAGTGCAACTTTCACATATAACAAACATAAAAATCATATTTGTATGTTATAGTTATAGTTTGCATAATTGCACTCAATAGCAAATTTTATGTTTGCTATGGAGCTTTTGATTTGTATAATTCGCTACAAACATCCAATTTTATACAAATTGTTCAGTTTTGTATAAATTCATTTATACATTGTAATTTGTATAATAAGAACTGTATTTGTATAATTGTAAGTGTATATGACGAAAATATATGTATTTGTATTTGTATTTACACTTTTCTCTCGCTTTATGCAAACACAAACGCATTTTATACCGAAATGTATAAAATGGCTAATTGTATACCGAAAATGGCTAATTCTATACCGAATCGATGGCAAAAAAAGGGGATTTTGTTGCGAATTACAATTAAAATAAACTATGGCTATAACATTTAATTTGAATTAATAGTTTGATATTTCATACAATTTTCCCTATTAAGAAAAACATCTAAAAACATAATTTAAACAATACTTTCCACCATTGTCCTTTGTGAAATCATAAATGTAACTTTGTAAGCAGTGTGATTCATCTCATAGAAAATATCAAACTTCATTAAAGATAGGAGAAAATATGGAACAAAAAATTCAAACATCCATCTTGAACTTTGAACAATTCAATTATTTTGAACGATGAAACAAAAAGTAATTTATGGAATGCCTGTTTGGGAAATTGATTGATTAGTTGTGGAACTCAGGTTGAGTATAGCCCGGCAATGGCGTAGCCAGTAATTTTGCGCAGGGTGTCCAAGAATTACATCAATTAAAAAAAATGACGAATGGGTGTACTGAATTTTTTTAAATCAAACTACGTAATATTAATAATTAAATTTCTTAATGAACAAATGTATAAAAAAAATTAAAGTTAAAGTACATAATATTTAGTTTTAATGTGTATATTTAGTTTAATATAACGTGATCAGACGGAAGAAAAAAAAAAGAGAAAAAGGGAGAAAATTCAACTTAGAATGACATCATTTTTACGCTTCAAGCAACGAGGACAGTAAAACGAGACATGTAAAATAAAGAGTACAATCAAACAAGTTTTTTTAAAAAGAATTCTATATGGACCCTTTTTTGCGTTTTTTTATTTTATATAAAATTTCAGGATTGTTTATTAACTTAATTAAATAAAAAAATAAATTTTATTTAAAATTTTAATTAAAAAAAAAGTCAAATCAATTAAAATTCTTATTGGCTGCTAAATTTTTAATTATTTATTAACTATTGTTTCGATTTAAAAAGTAACTAAAAAAAGTTCTTTTTAAAATATAAAAAATAGCATAAGAAGAAATGCTGTTGGTAAGAAGAATCGCACTCGCTCCCTTCAGTCCACCCTGCACGCTACCTCGTCAGCCCCAAGAACCACTGGGCTGTACATACTTTATGTTTCCAAAGTGTCCGAAATATATTAAGTAGTCATTTAGAGTACTATTTTACTTACACATCCGTATCATTTTCCGACGAATGGTGTCCGGTTGGACACCCTGACACCACTATAGCTCCGCCCCTGAGTGTAGGCAGGTGCTTAGTGCCTGAAATACAATCTATAATAATTCTATAGATACCGAGAGAGATAGAGTGATGTAATATCTTTAGGTTTGTGACAAGAATTTATATTACTATATTTTCTCTTTTTTGTTGGCATTTTTCTATTACTAGATAATAAAAGGTCTATTTACAGTCCAATATTTCAATCTTAAATATATTTCAAGTATTTAATTAGTTTTTCAAAAAATAAATATCATCAGTGCAATAGAACTACTAATAGAAAACACACTCTATAATAATGTCTTTTTTATTTTTATAAAATCAAACAATAATTTATAACTTATTTAAGTTTTATTAATTAGTAATAAATGCTTTTATTTTAACATTATGTACATTCGAATTAAACATTTAATTTAATGATATTCTTTTTCTACATAATTTGAAAATTATTCAAACGAAGAGATTAAAATTATAAATGTTAATATATTAACAATTTTTATAATTTATAAAATCATACAAAGCAACAAAGTCTACCGATATATCTATAGATTAGTTTTTGAGTATACTTAAATTCGCTTTCATAGGTGTTTAACAAACAAAAGTGATGGCCTATTTAATGCAAATTAGGATGAATCACATCATTCTTTACAAAATGATAGAAGGATGAAGAAAAAAGTTATGATTTTATGTGTTATGTGAAATTTTGGAATTATAGATATGTGTTATGTGAAATTTTGGAATTATAGATAAAAGGAAAAAGAAATAAAAATAAAAACTATTGAAAAAATGAAATTCAATTATTTTCAGGTAAGTTCTAATAAGATTGCTCTTGCAGAGAAACGTATGAATATATTTAATGAAAATATATGATCTCATTTACCTGAATAGATAAATATTAGTTCAATATTTATTAGTATTTTATCAAAATTATTTTACTATAATATAATAGATATTTTGTAAACTAATTAAATGTGCAATGCAAATTAATTCAATATTTTTACCTTTTATTGACACATGCAAGTATTTACATGTAGTGTTGTTCTCCTATTAACACTATTAAATAGCACACTTATGTACACAAAACCTAGAATGGTTGAACCTGTATTTTGAATCAATATTCATGACATAAAAAAATTTAGGCTCGATATGTAGCACATATCTTTAATATAGTTTTAAATCTAAGACAATATTTATTCATTTGATACTTTGTGTAATATAAATGTTTTGTTAATTAGAAATGTATTTAATAAAAAATACCCTCTTCATTTTAATTTATATATCTCTTTTTACAGTCAATTTTCAAAAATTAATTGCACCGATAGATATAACAAAATTTAGCAATTTTATAGCATTAAAAATCATAAAATTAATTATTTGTTAATTCTAAAGAGAAAATGAATTTAATGTAGGGCCCACATCAACATATATTTTTACACTCTTATATATATATATATATATATATATGATCTCTTATCTTTGGTGAAAATTATTTGAATTTTCTTTTTTAGATCTTTCCAGAATTTCATTTAACAGTTGATGCTATGATTATAGCTTTGCCCTTAAATGAAATTAGATTTACAAAAATATTATTGATCGTCCACTTTATGGGTCTTCTATATAATAGAAAATTATTATTTTATTTTTATTTTTCTACTACTTTTTATATATCTTTGTAACAAAATTAAATGACTCAATAGTTAGTACTCCACTTTTCCCCTTCAATTTTTTCCAAAACCTCGAAAATTACTTTGAAATTACCAGCCCTTCTTAGTGGATATAACAACCTTGGTAGTATTACTTTGTCCAAGTTGTTATTCATTTAATTGAGATGTAATCATTTTTGCCTTGTTTTTATTTAATTGGTATGAAGTAATTGTATCTTAAATAATCCTCATGCTTGCTTGGTGTTTGATTTTATGTTTCTCCTTATAACTTTTATTTTATTTTCTTTTTACTTCAAATTTTAGTATTTGACTTGAGAGTTGAATTTATTTAATTTTTTCATATCATTGACGAAGTAATTTGAATTTTTTATTTATGTCATATACCTTTTTTGGTGGAAATTTATGTCATATGCCTTGATTGTTCTTATATATATGATTATCTCGATTTTTTAAATATCTTTGTTTATTTTCAGTGATGAATTCATGCAACTTAAGAGAGAATGATATCAGAAAAAGTAAAATTATGAGTATTTCCTTAATGAGTGTCGATGAGAAAGGAGATAAATATGCTAAGAGCATAATTCAAGGTTTCTCAAGTTGTACTAAAACAATTAAAAAAAAATTGTAATGAAATAAGTCCTAAAAGCGACTTAAAGTCCTCGATTAGCAAGAAAAATTGAAAAAGAAATGGGCAGAAATTATTTGTTTGTGTCAATAATATGTGATAAGCATCAACAAATAAACTTTAATTGTCTCTTCTTTGAATTTTTAAGTGGATCGATCATACATATTATTATGATTTGCTAAAGCACGTTGATAGTAAAATTACAATGGAATTAATTACCTTTTTTTGGGTAGAAAAAGGGGGAAAAGGGAAAGGATTACAAATTGAAACTTACATATATCAAAAAAAAATTAAGAAAAAATCCCAACAATTTATAAATAGTAGATCATTCACTTTGTTTTTGTTAATAGAAATGTGACATACTAAATGAAACATTCAAAAAGACAATGGATGATATTATCCTCTTTTTTATTATTTTTTCTACTCTTCTAATTAATAACTGAAATTCATCTATTTATAAACTCAAACCATTTTAAGCAGCTTAAATTCAACTCAGCTCGCTTATTTGTTACATACACCTTAAATCATCTCGCTTCTACAAACTAACTAGCAAAATTCAACTATATGCCTCCTCTTCTTCTCTTTCTCTCACTGCCTCAGAAACCGGAGTATTAGTGTGGGAGCCACAGTTCTCCACCACTACCGGTGGGGAACCAGTCACCCCGGGAGTTATCGGGTTGACCCATCCATCAATACAAGACCCGCAATTTGTCTCAACCCATCCTTCAAAGTCATAGTAACAACGACCCATTAACCCATGACCCGAACATACCCTACCTATCATTACAGAAATTGCTCCTAGAACAAATATAGCTATTAATATAGCGATTACGGGTCCAACCGACCCGTGATCTCGATGATCCGAATAAGCTTGCTGGTCCACAATCATGGGTGGTGGTAAAGACATTTGGAGGATACTAAACCAAGAATATGAACATTTTGGCGTTGATGATATTCTTGTTGCCTCTTGGCTAAAATAAATTCCTTTGAAAAATCATAAAATATTGTGCGGCCATACAATATACTTTAAATTTTCGTTGTTAAGAGAAATGAATCAACAAATGCATGCCAGGAGGGATGTAATTCTAGAGGTGTTGTTTCTTCTAACTAAATGAACATGTACAATAGTCACTCAATTTCTTGATACGTTTCACTTTCTTGGTAGACTTTTCTAGTACGAATTTGAATTAATTGGATTAGTGATTTTGTGATGTAAATTGGAATAATGAGAAGAAGAAATGGGAAAAGTAGAAAGAGAAGTGGAGTAAGGGGACATGAGATTTATGTACATACTATACATATACATATATATTAAGTCATGCTTGTGTGATAGGACTTGGGAGGTAAAGCTCTAGAAAAGGAACTTTTATACTACTTCCATATATTGTTTTTACTTTGATTTATTTGTCTAGTTTTGACTTGACGTAATGTTTAATAAGTAAAGAAAAATTTTGAAACTAGTGATCTTAAATTAGAAATGTATATAATGTATCAGAATATCAGTTAATCTTACAGTATTAAACATGTCATATGAAAAATTAGAATTAAAATATTGTCCATAATATAAATATATATATATATATATATATATATATATATATATATATATTGAAACGGACTAAAAAAAAATTGGATGGGGTAGGAGGCTGAGCTAGAATGTTGTTTCTTTGATTTATGAGGATTTGTTTCTTTATGAGGATCTTATTTTGGTGGATATGAAATCTTTTAATAGCATATAAATAGAGATCTGCTGCCCGGCCCCTAGTGGATTTACATTGACTATATAAAAGAGGTTTTAATCAATTAAATTGCCTAAATATAAGTATATATAGTCCATGGGAGTATCACATGAATTGGTTAATACCTAAATTTGGGCGTATTAAATGAATTGAATTAATAAATGAACGATGTATTATTAATCTGTCCAAGGATTACTTGGGATAAGATCTATAAACTGGGTCAAAATGGACTAAAACAACACATAGTTTATAAAAACGATAAATAATGCATGTCATAAGGATTTTTTAGATATTAATACTCCCTATAACACGACATACACATTATTGTTATTGTATAATAACCATAAAATTTTCAAACATGTCATGATAGAGACTCTTTGACTGTATTAATAATGTAAAACAAAATATACCCTTGTCTAGGGAACCAGTGAAAATAATGTTAATTACTCCTCCCTCTCTCCAACAATATAATATTTGTCCTCTATTGACTTTGTACACTTTTTAAGAAAATATAAATAGAAGAGTCATTTTACTATATGACTCTTTAAATATAATAAATACAATGTCTTGAAAAATATAATAGAGAACTGAATATAATTAATGATAAGAATAAATTAGGAATTAAGTATAAAATTATTCATTGATTTCATAAAGTCGACAAGTATTGTTGGACATTCCAAAATAATATAGTAAACAACTATTATTAGACAGAGGGAGTAAGTATAGTTTGAATATGGGACTATAACTTTGTTTTTCTGAGTAAAATTTGATTTTTTGTTTCTGATCCCAAGAATCTTAGTAGCATGTCTCTTGGGCCACATAGAAAAATTGGATTAGTTAGTTATCTAATCAGATATAACCACACATTTATATTAACATCCGTATTTCCACAACATCCTCCAAAACATCAATAATAATTTATTTTTCTTTGGTGACTAATTTATTGAAAATAAATGCGATTGCTAGCACATCTCGTTATTTATTTTGATTAAATGTCACATTGTGGGGGAGGGGGGGGGGGTGGTCTACTAGGGTTTGATCCATATTACTACAATTTCAAAGCAGATCAACCTACAATTGCCAGATACATCAAATGCTTTAATCATGCACCAACAATCAAGTTAGGTGGGGATTAGTTATGTCACAAATAAAAATTCTGAAATTAGTTTTTAGTGAATATTTAGTTTGCTATATTAAAAATAATATGCATGGCATAGTTTTTAAAACAAGTTAGTTTATTTATAAAAGTAATCTTCATAAGTGACAAGGATGTAAACAATTATGTATAAAAAGGGTTTGATGGAGATATTTTTATCATTTTAACTATGGCTTAACATATAAGCGGTATGCCCTTTGAACTTTCACGCCTTTTCCCTTTAGACACACCCCAATAAGGTCATCTTCCTATTGAACACCTAATGAATCCCCTTATCACTGCCAACTTAAATTCCACCATTAATACAATTATGAACTCTCTATTTGTTCTTTTTATTTTTATTATATAAATTAGGGATAGAGTGAAATTTCAGAGAAAATACCTCTCATGTGTTTTTAATGAGTGCACTGCATTTACTATGCCAGATCAACAATGTGTGTCTAATAGATACACTTTGAGTACACATTAGGTGTTTAATAGGAAGAAGGCTTTGTTAAGGTGTCTCAACGGAAAAGGCGTGCAAGTTCAAGGACCTGATTATGTGTTAAGCCTTTAACTATTTTATCCTGTGATAAATTATCCCACAATTATTATTCACCAAAAAACATATATAATTTATCCTAATACTAATTATTAATCTAAGAATAGGTTGTCCTAAACTTTTTAACTAAACAACATATTAAAGGGTACTAAAAGTTTATCCTAAAATTATCTCCTTTTATCCATCACGCCAAATGTATTCTTAAGGTATACACTCTCATTTCTGAATTAATCCTTCCGCTGCACTGTGAAAAAAAATCCAATTTTTGCATTCAATGAGGTTCAAACTAATGAACAAGATAATTTAATCACTACTCTTAAAAAATAGAAATTAGCGACAAACAAATTATGGCAATTAAATTAAAAAAATCTCCCAAACAAATCGGTTTACTATGTTCTTCAAAGGCATTGGTGTACGCAGGATTTTGGAAGCTAGAATCGGTTTAACTGTCGGAAGTCGTCTTATGAGTAGGAATATAAAAGAGACAATATTTGAAATTTTTTGTGTATTTCATTCTTTACCAAATGATCTTTATTTTATACATGCTAATATAAATAAAAGGAATGTTACATTCTATAACATACTAGACTACTGTCATATTTACAATTGGTTGTATTCTACTAACTATATTTGTTTACAATGCTAATAAGGATAAAATAGAAAAAAATATATATACTAGGTATACTAAGGGTCTGTTTGGCCACATGAGATAAATTCATAATATAAATTATATTAGATGAAGTTGAAGTTTTATTTAGACATAAAAATTTAAACTTTTAAATTGTAGTTTTTGTTCATAAACATAAAAACTCCATAAATTATGAAAATTATCAAAATTACTCCAATTTTTTTTATAAAATCATACCAAATAAGCAAAAGTATAATACACAATCACAAAGTTATTCTAAAAAATAATAGAACATTTATTGATCGGACTTTAGTTCGATAAAGGAGTAAATTGAACATAAGTTGTAATGTACTACTCTTTAATATAACCTCCCACATAGACAGACAATCTCCTCATGTCGAGCATGCATTTCTCGATCAGATGACCGAGAAGACGAACCAATATTGTTACTTTGTGTCATTTATTGATCAACACGTTCATATAAATTTTGGTTTAAAGTAATAAATAAATTTGATTGGTGATATTAATTGTTATATATCTAATATAAATGGTTTAAAGGTTGGTAAGAGTAATTATATCACTATAAATTTTGTTTACATATAAAATAAAGAGTGAAGTGTCAAAAATACACTTAGGGACTGTTTGAATTGATTTTTATAAGTTAAAGCCAAAAGTTGGGGGTTTCCAAATTTTGTCTTTTTGGTTTTTATTTTTATTTTTTGAAACTTTCCCAAAACTTCCAAAACTAAAAAAATGTTTAAAAGTCAAAAGTCACTAAAAATAAGTTAATTCAAACACCCACTTAAACCATCTTTTTTTTTAATTATTATTTTTGAGTTTCATATCTAAACTATTGAGAGTGAGGTCATACCTAAGATTTCACTCATTAATTTGAGAAACACACATCTCTTTTATTACAATTTCATGATAGTGTACTACACTCTCTTTTATTTAAAAAATCTTGTCACATGGACAAAACATTCATGTTGACAAAAATTATTATTGAAAACAAAACCTAACCCCCTACGGCTGCTCGTGAATGGCGACTTAGAAGCCTGTCATGGTTGTCACTTTGCCTCTCCCCAGTCTCAAACTATGGGATAGTCAAACCTTATCAATACCTATGCGTCTCTAATGAACTATAATCCTACGGCAATGCCCAAAACAATCTTGAAACTTATTCAATTAATACACGGGGAATCAACTGTTTGATTTACTTTTAAGGAATTAGATGAGTATGTCGTTGAAGAGGGACTTCATCAAGCCGTGATTTTGAAGCTTTCCTATGGTGCGCCAAGCTTACACGAAACTGAGAAAATTGATTCCAAAACAATTGGTCATCAAAGGACTTTGTTTAATTGGCTCGCTTGTCGCGCGTCATCTTTTAATTTGTTGCGATCTTTATGAAGAATTTTGCTCTGTTCTTTCCTAACAATATGGTTATCATCAATTTTAACGGGGAAAAACATCTTTTCTCTAACTTTCCATGGACACAAATTTAAATCCCAAGGAAGAAACTTCAAAAGCTTTGGTGTGGGTTTCACTATCGGATCTGCCGCCAAATCTTTTTGCTCGAAGACCTTTGTTATCTATTGCATCAGCTATAGGTAAGCCATTAACCATAGATAAATCCACTCAAGATAGGACAAGACCGAGCACAACTAGAGTTAAGGTCATTTTTTATCTTATGGACAAAAATCCTAAATGAGTAAGGATGCATTTTTTTGGATGAACAATCTGATAATCATTGAACACTATCAACAGGTTGTTTGATAATCTTCCTTTGTATTGTACTTGTTGTAAGCACCAAGGTCATGAAGATGTTGATTGCCAACTAGTGATCAAGAAAAACAAAAGAGAGGGTAATCAAGATGACATTGGGCCGCAAGGTGACAAAACAAACAATCTGGAACAATTGCAGGGTGATACACGAGACTTCCTAAATGCAAAAAAGCTGAAAATAAAGTCTTTAATGATACGGATAATGCAAGTAATGCGAACGAAACATCGAATATCAAATATACGCAACACCTAACTACTGAAAATAGTGGTGATACAAGGTTAGCATTAGTTGTGCAAAGGTCGGTGTAGGAGGTACTTTTGGTGCCTGGAACAGAGGTTCAAGAAGCCTCTACCAGAGGTTCAGTTGATAGACAACTCTGGAAAAAGTTTGGATGATGCTTAGAAAACTTCAGATAAGGTCCAAGGATATCAAGAAGGTGATGCATGTGTAATTTCAAGTGAAGATCAATCTGGTTCGAATGCAGGTCAGGTGCTTGATCGAAATTCGATTACAACGTCAAAACTTGAACATTTCAGACAACAAACATGTCAAGGCATCAACTAAATTGTAATGCTACTGAAAAAGAAAGTACTATAACCACATGGATCACGAGGGTAGGGAGTGAACCTGCAGATACATCAAATAATAAAATTGAGCTTCAAGAAAAGACAACTAATTCAAAGGTTTTTGTTGTTGCATCGCAAGTCACTTCTAGAAAGCTATTGATTGGAGATGTAACCATTAACACAGATGCTACTTATGTGGCGCCAAATAAGAGAACTTGGACAGTCTAATATAGTTGATAAAATAGGGGTAACTGTGATGTTAGAGCTCAAATTGGTTCTCCAGAAGTCTCTCTAATTAAGCCACATGTTGATCCTAAGTTGAATATGATTAACTCTCATGTCTACCAATTGTTTCAATGTCTCAAGTTCTTTCGAAAAATAATTTGATCACTTCTAGCAGGCAAACACGTATTACAAATGAGAGTCGATGGGCCAGCTGGGTGGAAGAAGAGGATGAACATGTCACAACTCATAGAAAATTAAGCCCCGAAGCATCAAGTTTTGTGCCTTAGGGTAGTGGCATTACTACATCTCCATTTCATATAGGGAGAAAATTGGTTTTAACATGTACTAATGTTCAAAGAAATTATGTTGGTGACAAAGAGCTTCTTGATGCGTTGGTGAGTTCTAATGTTAAAAAGTTGACTTCTCTTACGCCTATTAACACAAACAAGCAACTACAAGATGTTGGTAGTAGTTCTTTCTCCACAAATAGATTCTCCAACCTACAAGATGAGGACATCTTTGAGGAAAGTGAAGAAGAGGATATGTTGAATTATTGTTTTGCAAATGCAACTAGGGATGTAGATATTTCTTGTAACACCCCGAAAATTAGTAGGCTTAACTAGAGCTTGTCGTAAGTGTTAGAGTCGTAAAATTTGCTTCTCGTATTTAGAATGAAGGGTTTAGGGGTTAAACGTCAAGGTACGACTCCCCAAGGACCAACCAAGGGTCCTTGAGGAGGACCCTAGAACTCCTCTAAAAACTGCCCAAAACAGTGACCCACGGAGGGACCTATGCCCCGTAGAGTGGTCCACGCTCCGTAGGAGACACTACTAAAAAAACTGTGAATACCGACCTATAAATACCGACCTCCGGAGGTCGGTATTCCTTGAAATACCGACCTAAAACCGACATCCCAGCTTAGGTCGGAAAAAGCTTGGTCGCTATTCAATACCGACCTCTGGAGGTCGGTATTTACTGACCTCTCGAGGTCGGTTTTTATTTTATGTCGGAATATTCATTTTTTTAAATTCCGACCATTGGAGGTCGGTATTTTTATTTTTGTAATGTTGAAATTCCGACCTCCGGAGGTCGGTATTTTTATTTTTGTATTTTTGAAATTCCGACCTCCAGAGGTCGGTATTTTTATTTTTGTAATGTTGAAATTCCGACCTCCGGAGGTCGGTATTTTTATTTTTGTAATGTTGAAATTCCGACCTCCGAAGGTCAGTATTTTTATTTTGGTAATGTTGAAATTCCGACCTCCGGAGGTCGGTATTTTTATTTTTTATTTTTGAAATTCCGACCTCCGGAGGTCGGTTTTTTGCTGCAAAACAGGCAGCAAATTGCTGCAATTTTTAGTTGCCCACCTGCATATTTATACCAAAACAACCCAAAGCCAAATAAGCTTCATCCAACCAAAACAAACCAAAGCCAAATAAAATTCATCCAACCAAAACAACCAAAGCCAAATAAACTTCATCCAACCAAAACAACACAATATTTTCAACATATACAAACTATTTCAAAATAAACTTCATCCAACTTCAAAATAAACTAAAATACGATCAAATTAAACAATTCTAAAAATATAGAAGTCTAAAATGTCAAATAGATACAACTACTCTTCATCACCCTCACTCTCCTTATCATTCTCATCACCCTCCTGATCAGATCCATCACGTTAGCCGGACATGGAGGAAGAATATTTCCTGATTCAAAAAGAAAAGTTAGTTGGGCCTGAAGCGCTGCATACCTCTTGTTCTCTACCTCATTTGCTGCCGCAATCTCCTTCTCTCTCTTCTTCTCTCTTCTTCTCTCTTTCGGCTACAGCATCAAGCTCGGCATTGAGATAAGTTATCTTACTCTCCATTGCAGATATTGTCTCTCTATCCCCACCATCAAAGCTTGAGGATGATGAACCACAATACCAAGACTTCTTCTTCTAATACGCCTTTTCTGGATAGCCGTAGATTGAACCTCTAATCGGTTCACCAGCACTCTGTTTCCAAAGATTCTCATTTTCTTCTTGTGTAAATGGTCTGTCCTGACTCTTAAGAGGTAGAGTACTACGATATTCCTGAGATATTCGCATATACCTATCATGTAATTTAAACAAAGAACTCTACGAATAAGAATGTAATATATACAAGGAAAAGAAAAAAAAATAGTTTGAATGGAGTTCTTACATATGTCTCTTGAGCACGTGGCTCAATCCATCTTTCTTCTTCTGTGGGGTTCGTACTCTTCTTGACGTGAGTAACCTTGAACATCTCTGGTACAGCTACCGGCCTACCCAACTCTTTTTCCTGCAAATAACATATATAGAATTTGATCTCATTAATCTCCAAAAAGTACTTATCAAAAAAGAAAAAAATTATTTTACTAAATTAAGAAAGTATACCATTCTTTCCTTCCTAGTAACCTGGCTAATAGCTCCACCAGTGTGCAAAGAGCCTCCCTTTTCTGATGCGCGAGCCATCTTCCCAATCTCACTCCTCTTTTTAAATTTTTCATCAGTACTCCAATGTTTCAGTAACAAAGCCCATCGCTCCGGAAACATAAACTTAGGCATTCTATATTTTTTTCGACAATCACAAAATGTGCTAGAAAGCAACTTTGAAGCTTTAAGCTTGAAGTTCACTTGAACGTCATCCTCGTGTTCGGGAGCCCATACATAATATTTCTGTAATAAAAAATTACTAAATATTTATTGTTCAAATGACTAAAGAATTTAAATGTATATGATATGAATTTAATTTATATATATTCTTACCTTAAATTCATTGAACATCTGCCCTTGGTTGTTAAGTGGAATCGAACTCCAATTCGGATACACACCATTATAGTGAGTTCCGATGCACTTTAAAATAATCTTTGCCATACCCACATCCAGACGTAAGCTGAAATACGAATTCATTGACGAAGTAGAGTAAACAAAAAATAATCAATCAATTAAAATATAAATAGATAAATGAAAGATGAAACATAATTAAATCATACTTGTATCCTAATGGCTCGATGACGAGTCTCCGAAAATTGTCTCTATCGCCTGGCTGAGGACCATGTGCATCTGAGTGCTGGGTGGTAGGAGTATTAGGCTCTGAGCCATTGGATTCAATATGAAGATTGGAAAGTCCAATTGATCCACTATTAGTATTCAAACTATTGCACTGACTAGCACTAGCTGATGGTATGTTAGACCCACGACCAAGATGTGAATAGCCCTGCAATGTTTGGTAACCCGAACTAGGTACCACAGTGGGTGTAGATATAGTATAACCAGATTGTGGAGACACATGAATAGAGGCATTATGTGACTGGTGTGTCGAGTGAGTAGTTGAAACTGAGGCTTTTTTGAAATATTAATTCGAGAGGGCTCATCAGATATCACGACCCCAGTGGGCCTTCTCATAGCATTGGCCTTAAATTTCTTTTTCGAATTATCGGATTTTTTTGATTTACCCTTGTCTTTATCTACCATCTATATCAAATAAATATAAAGATTAAAACAAAGTAGTACAAAATAATGTCACAATGTCGAACAAATATATCAAACAAAGTTATCATAACATAAGGCTTAATCCAAATAGTCTTTCACAATGTCAAACAAACGTTAAAACTACTAAAATATAAAGTATACTCAAATATGAATAGCTAAAAATCCACCAACTAAACATACAAATTGTTATTCATCCTCTTCGGAAGTTTCTTCATCATCTATCCATTCACATGCATTATCTTCGGAAGTTTCCTCCTCATCTATCCATTCATCCTCTTCGAAAGTTTCCTCCTCATCCTCCTCCATATTTGTTGGCATATCTAACTCTTCTCTATTAACTTCTTCTAAAATGTGATCAGGATGCTCCAAATTCATTTCTAACTCAGCATCCACTACTTGATGAACACTTGATATTTCATTTTGATATGCAACATCCAATTCATTCTCAACTTCCACTCGCCCCATTGGTTTTGTTTTGATTACAACCCACCAATTAGACTTATCCCTACGCAACAGATAAGGAGCATAGTACACTTGCGTAGCATTTTGTGCAATAATAAAAGGATCATAAGCCTCATACTTCCTAGTGTGATTGACTTCAATGATATTATGCTGCTTAAGCTCCCTCGTACCTCTTGGAGTTGGATCAAACCACTTGCATTGGAAAAGTACTATTCTTTTGATTGGCCAACCCGAATACTCCAACTCTACAATCTCCTGTAGGACGCCAAAATAATCAACATTCTCATTTTGATTCCATTATCACCTTTAACCCAAACACCACTATTATTAGTTTTCTTATTCTTTGAGTATTTCTCTGTGGCAAATTTAAAACCATTTACGTTATATTGGGACATTGTGTGAATTGTAATCGGTCCCCAAGAAATATCCTTGAAAAATTGATCAAATGTGGCAGCATTTTCTGAATTGTAGACCTATATAAAATTAGTAAATTAAAAGCAATGTTAGTAGAAGGAAGAGTACACTAATCTCTTAGTAGGTGTATATATTACAACACTTACCCAATTAGTATACCACGTTATAAATGATGGAAACACTTGATCATCACCATATTGGCTCACAAAATAACTGTAGAATCACATTGAAAATACAGTTAGTTTCCTTAATAAAATCGGAGTTGAATATATGTTGTTTACATATTTAATTTTCTTACTCTAAGAAGGGTTGGACTTCTGGACAATTCAACAAGACATGAAGCTCTGCAGATTTTTTCTCCTTTTCGGTAAGTTTGTGCAATGTACGCTTTTTTGAACCCTTACCCGGTTGGTTGAAGATTGATAATGATTGTACTGCAGGATCATTCCCAATAACATCATGTCGATTAGGTCTGTTTCTCAAACACGACACATAATCATCAAAGTAGTAAGAACAAAAGTGGGATCTTTCTTTAGCTAGATATACTTGAGCCATACAGCCCTCCACCCTATGTTTATTCTTAATACCCCTTTTAGACTTGCCAATGCTCCTATAGAATTTTATATTAGATATATAATTTCAAAAGATATATTAACGATTTATGAAATAAGAATAAATGTGTTATAGTTACTTACCGCTCAAAAGGATACATCCACCTATATTGAACTGGACCTCCCAGTAGAGCTTCATGAACAAGGTGAATAGGAAGATGTTCCATCACATCAAAGAACCCAGGTGGAAGAATCTTCTCCAACTTATTACTAATAACAACTATATTTTTGGCCATCCGAAAATATTTATTTTAACTTATTTAAACAAACTTAACTTTTTAACTTTAACTACATTAGTTTTGACTTAATTCCAACAACTAAATTCACTAACTAAACCGACATTATTTATTTTAACTTATTTAAACAACATAACAACTTTTGAACTTTAACTACATTAATTTTGACTTAATTCCAACAACTAAATTCACTAACTAAACCGACATTATTTATTTTAACTTATATAAACAACATAACAACTTTAACTAGTTTAGTTTTGACTTAATACAACAACTAAATCAACCAACTAAATCACATTATTTATTTTAATTTATCTAAACAACTTAACAACTTTTTAACTTTAACTACATTAGTTTTGACTTAATTCCAACAACTAAATCCATCAACAAAACCACATTATTTAATTTAACTTATTTAAACAACTTAACAACTTTATAACTTTAACAACTTTTTAAAGCTAAGTGTCAACACTAGATGGACACAAATCGATCTTCCAAGAAAATCAATTTTGTCATCTATAGGATCAACTAGTATTGATACTTATGCTTAACAAATACATTATTCCTAAATTAAAGCTTAATAGCAACACTAGATGGACACAAATCGATCTTGCAAGAAAATCAATTTTGTCATCAATAGGATCAACTAGTGTTGATATTTATGCTTAACAAATTTATTATTTCTAATTTCAAGTTCAAGTTCTAAGTTCAAGTTCAAGTTCTAAGTTCTAAGTTCCAAGTTCTAGTTCAAGTTCAAGTTCAAGATCAAGTTCTAAGTTCAAGTTCAAGTTCAAGTTCTAAGTTCAAGTTCAAGTTCAAGTTCTAAGTTCTAAGTTCAAGTTCAAGTTCTAAGTTCTAAGTTCTAAGTTCTAAGTTCTAAGTTCTAGTTCAAGTTCAAGTTCAAGATCAAGTTCTAAGTTCAAGTTCTAATTTCAAGTTCAAGTTCTAAGTTCAAGTTCAAATTCTAAGTTCAATTCTAAGTTCAAGTTCAAGTTCAAGTTCTAAGTTCAAGTTCAAGTTCTAAGTTCTAAGTTCAAGTTCAAGTTCAAGTTCTAAATTCATGTTCAAGTTCTAATTTCAAGTTCAAGTTCTAAGTTCAAGTTCAAGTTCTAAGTTCTAATTTCAAGTTCAAGATCAAGTTCTAAGTTCAAGTTCAAGTTCTAAGTTCAAATTCTAAGTTTAACTTCAAATTCTAAGTTCAAGTTCAAGTTCTAAGTTCAAGTTCAAGTTCTAAATTCATGTTCAAGTTCTAATTTCAAGTCCAAGTTCTAAGTTCAAGTTCAAGTTCTAAGTTCTAAGTTCAAGTTCAAGATCAAGTTCTAAGTTCAAGTTCAAGTTCTAAGTTCAAGTTCTAAGTTCAAATTCTAAGTTTAACTTCAAATTCTAAGTTCAAGTTCAAGTTCAAGTTCTAAGTTCAAGTTTTAATTTCAAGTTCAAGTTCCAAGTTCAAGTTCAAGTTCTAAGTTTAACTTCAAATTCTAAGTTCAACTTCAAATTCTAATTAAGTTCATGACATTCAAACATTCATCTTCTACTCATAACACTTCAATTACTAATTTCTAACTTCAAATTAACACTTTACTAACTAGTCCTAAAATCAAATCCAAAAAAATCTCAATTTAACCTCAAATTACATATTCTCAAGTTTAAACTAGTTCTAAAATATAAAAATGCTAATTCTTCACTAACTAACAATGCCCAATTTAAAAATGTCTAATTTCTTTTTTAAAAAACCTTAAAATACAAAATCTTCAATTATCTATACCTAACTAACAATAATCAAATCAAATTAACAATTGAATAACACAACCAACAAACAAAAACAATAATATACTAACAAACAATCAATTATAGTTACTAGCATTAAAGCCAAGTATTAATACTAGATGGACACAAACACAATATTCAAAACAATTGTACTTGAACTTGAGAAATTTAGAAGCACCAACCTTATCTCCAACTTTGATGAAAGAAGCAAAATAGTCCTCTATCAACTTTTTTACATGTTGAGCTTCCTCAGTTGCCTAGCACAAAAAGTTCTTAAATTAGTTAAATATAAACTTCATATCCAAGAATATTAGTTTATATATATATATATATATTCTCAAGTTTTAATAAGTTCAAGTTTCAATTCAAGTTCATTTATAATTTCTAAACTTAATTAGTTATATATTCAAGCTAATTAGTTCCAAGTTCAAGTTATAATTTCAAGTTCATATTCCTAATTAAGTTCAATTTATAGTAAATTCAAGTTATAATTAATTATAAGTTCTAATTAAGTTGTAATTCAAATCCCTAAAATTCTAAATTCAAACTAGCTAGCTAGTGTCCCAACTTCAAACTATTAAATTAGTCCTAAAATATCAAATATAATTCAAACTATTAGTCCTAAATTCCAAATTCAAATTAGTCTTAAAATCACAAATTGAAAGTTCTCCTAGAATTCAAAAATCAAACTATAGTGCTAAAATCCCAAATTCAAACTATTAGTATTCCTAAAATCTCAATAATAATTCAAACTAGTCCTAAATTCAAAATTCAAACTAATCTTAAAATCACAAATTCAAACTAGCCCTAAAATCCCAAAATCTAACTAGTACTAAAATCCTAAATTCAAATTAGCTAGCTATTCC